>NC_056743.1:1363466735-1363514235 GCF_019279795.1 Protopterus annectens
AGGAAGACAGGAATAAATTCCCTCTCACCCCAACCTGAGAACAAGTCAAACAAACAAACAGTTTAGGGTACAGTATTAGGCCTATTTTTAATAGTAACTCTCAAACAATCAGAAACTACAGTTATCTGTCATCTACCACCCCCATGGGTGCTGGTTAACAGACTTTACTGTATACATTCATGAATCTGGCCAATAGTTTTATTAGTGTACAAAAAGAATGGAGAAGAAATAACACAAAGAGTATTTATCAAACTAGTTACAGACAGCATCATCTGTCTATTGAACAACCCATCTACCTAGTGAACAAACAGAAATATAAAATGTTCACTTATAATACAAGAGATGAAAATAAAATTCATATTTTTTGCATTATTTTTACACTTTATCTCTAGGTAATACTTGTTTTACTATATCTCAAGCCATGCCTCATCAAAAGACAATCACAGAATCATAGAATCTTAGAAAATACATGGCAACTGATTCTCATTGCAATTTACATACTTCCAGAATGCATATTATACAATGACTGTTCACTGTTATTCAAAAACAAGCATGCTGATTGGTCAGCCCAACCAGCATGCCCATTGTAAACTGAGCATATACCAACACCAAAAGTCAGGCCACTAAAGTATCACTGAACTGCCAGACTTTTTTTTTTTTTTTAATATCACAGACAAGCATTAGTCTGAAGGAAAGAGTCTGAAACTGAAACTGAAAAGAGTGTCATTATTTACTGACTTTGTTCCTCATAAAATTTATGGTTTTCTGACAAATCACTTAGGAACAAAGTCACTAAATAATGACAGGAATTTCAGTTTCAGACATTCTTTCCTTCAGACAAAGCACAATAATTCTTTGTCCACATTTCTTCAAATAACAGGTCAAGAGGTACATATGAGAGCAGAAAAAATCCAATGAAAATCAGGTACATTCTTCAAACTAAACAAACATAGCTGATTTTCCTTGCATTTTCCTCCTCTCTCTCTCTCTCGTACCTCTAAACTGTCTGAAGGTTAGTTTTTTTCAAAATTTGGCAATGGAGATCATCCTTTCTCTGTTCCTTGCTTTCTAAAGCAGTGCTGTACTGTGCAAGTCCCATATGCATGCATACTACATCAGCAAAGTGGAGAATCTGGAAACAATATGGAAGAACACAGGAACTATTATACAAAGACATTATCTAAGAAATGTAAGCATTTTTTTCTTAAATAATGCCATTGTATAGTAGTAATAACCCACAGCTGCGTGTGGGTAATGCTTATTTACCCACAGTTACCTTTTGTTTGGTTACTCGGACTTTACCCGTGTGACCAAACCATGTCAAAGGCAAAGGAAACACACCAGACTCCTCCAGCAGAGCACAACTGAAATGAACGGACTGGAAATAGCACAGCTAAGTAACCAAGTATTGTTTAATTTGTAAATGTTTTCGCCTTCAATAAAAGTATCACTTCTGATTTAATCTCTAATGTCAACTTTATTGAAGGCAAAAGCGCTTAGAAATTAAACTATACTTGGTTAGTCTACTGTGATGTTTCCAGTGTATTAATTTCAGTTGTAGTCTGGTGTATTTCCTTTGCCATTGGAGTGTCACCTTATATTGGGCAACTTATGAGTGGTTACCAAACCATGCCAATCACATGTAAATCCAGAATCACCTACACCCAGCTGTGGGTTATTGCTATAGTAATGTATTCCCTGCCACAGAAAAACTGCCACCGGATATTAGAAAGCTGGTACTTGACCAAAACTTGTTGGAAAACTTATAAAATAGCAGCACAAATTAGTAAAAGCAGAGAATAATACAGAAGCATATACCAGAAACACTTTAGCAATCCACTAGCAACCAGTTGACTATATAAATACATCAGCATCAGTTATTTTAACTAAACAGTAAAAAAATGTACAGTTTAATAAAATAACACTTAAATTCTTATAAATCACTAGGAAACTATAAGTACAACAGAAAACAAATAACTTCTTGTTCTGTAATATTAAGAATCAGCTCAAAACTCCAACTTTAGTGATTTCAGAATGTCTTCTGTGCGCAGTCTCCTGAAATCTTTAAACTAAGACCTTTCATGCTAAAGCCTAGAGATGAACCAGGGACCTTTACATCATCAGTCTAATGCTCGCTCTCTCCCAAGGTATTTTGGCTCACTACATAAAGGACCATGTTTCACCTTACTACTCTGAATACACCATCAGGTATGATGATAAACTAAAGAAAGGACACACTGTGTTGACTCACTCCTTGTATATGGGCATCTTAATATAGGAGAGATAACAGTCTGCTGACTGTGTGTTCAATTTCCACTTGAAAAGTGAAGTACAAAATTGTTAATTTTATGCCTTTTATGAGCATGGTGTGTGTAATAAAATCCTATAATGCACACCATGTCATGGCTTATTTGGCCAGTGCTTGAGATGCGTATTTGTAATACAAAGAGGAGAGGGACATCTGCTTTGCCGATGTTCAAGAAAATGTGAAATATGTTATGCATTTTTATACTTTTATAGACTAGAATGTCCTCAATCTCAGTACACTATAAAAGTTATTCACCTTTTAAATGTGCAATTGTCAGATATTATAAAACAAATAAAAAGATAAACAGAACATTGACAGGATAAAATTACTCCAGAAAAACACAGCAACATGTATTCGATTTTGCTTTCTTTTATCTGTTTATTTTCTGACTATTACCACCTAAACCACAGTGGACTCTAGTGTTCAGGTCAGCACTAGCTGAATAAACACACCTAGACAGTGGCAGGTATCTTATACAAAAATGTATGAGTTATACTAAAACACAGGCACCACAACAACAGTCTGTGAAGTGTGTGTGTGTGTGTGTGTGTGTGTGTGTGTGTGTGTGTGTGTGTGTGTGTGTGTGTGTGTGTGTGCATGCGTGTGCGTGTGTATGTGTGTGTGTGTTAAGACATTGTTGCACATACAAACAACTATTAAAATAAGAAGCAATTTTCATTTCTGGGCTGAATTAATCAATTGCTGTCTACATGTAGTAAAATAAGGGGCGGGGCTACAAGTTATTTTGACAGTTACATTGGGTAATGCAGAAAACTAGGATACACTTTCTGAGACTATCCTGACTAACAGAGGAGCATGCTGATGTCGGGCTCCTTAAATGTTTGTCATAGCCATCATTAAAATGCAAGACATCAAAACCTTTCTAGCACTAACAAGTTGTTGAACAAGTAATTGTGTCTGAGACCATGCAGCATGTATCTGTGCACATACACGTGTGTGTGTGTGTGTGTGTGTGTGTGTGTGTGTGTGTGTGTGTAGTTGAAGAAGCTTTTAATTGCAACATGTGATGACAGTATTCACTGCTTTGTCTTCCTGAAAAGCAGAAAAGAAACTTGGAAGTGTAGATAACCCTGTCTTCCGCAAAATGGTGTATTTTTTACTGCTAGAAGACTCTTGTTGTGGTACAGGCATCCCTTTGTGAAAACTGTACACTATACCTTTTATGTTCATAGGTTAGTACTAGGCTAGCTGCCCTCGGTCACTTTAAGCCTGGCCAGTTGCCCTTTTTGTGTTCAAAATAACCTATCCCATTGGGTTCCCATCTTCAATAATTATATATTACCTTTAAAGAGAATAACTGGAATCACACCGTAGATAATTTGAGGGGAGCTATGCATGGGATAAAGCATTTAGGAGTTGCATCTCTCCATTAGTAGTACAGAGGCAGACCTGGGGTAATTTTCTGTTTCCCATCCACAGATATAAGTTGTTCTTGAAAATGGACAAGGATGAACTTTGTTTTATGTGGATGGGGAGCCTATTCCATATCAGCTGTGTCCTCTGCAAAATATACCTGTCCTTGCAAACCAGTCTGTTGATGTTATGGAAGAGGTTTAGATCCCTAGACTGAGCATTTCTAATGCCATTTGACTTGCTCTTGTGCACCAAATCCATCAGTAATGGGTGGGAGGGTACCTTGCATGCCAGATACAGGTCACTTCTTTGCAATCTGTAGGATACCAAGTATAGTGACAGGGCTTTGAGTCAGACCATGTAGGACATATTGTTTAGACCTTGCTCCTTTTAGTAAGGTATCTTTGTGAGCATTCCAGTTGTTGCATGTGTCTGGACAGATACAAGATGAAGGAGGCATTGTATTTAATAATTGGCTTAATGTGGGCTGAGCAAAGGAGAACAATGACACCCCAAGATCTAGGCACAATCCTTTTGTTTATAAACTGTACAGTCTAGAAGGACTTTCTTACAACAATAGACTCATATTGTTCAGAAGTTAGGTCACTGTCCACATATGTTTCCCAATCCCGAACATCAAGGTCAAGTCTTAGGGGCTTATTGTCAATGTGTCACTTCACTGGGGTAGACATCTTCACAAAA
This sequence comes from Protopterus annectens, assembly GCF_019279795.1. Taxonomy (NCBI): domain Eukaryota; kingdom Metazoa; phylum Chordata; order Ceratodontiformes; family Protopteridae; genus Protopterus; species Protopterus annectens. Next base: position 1,363,471,120 of record NC_056743.1, read on the forward strand.
GACACAGTCATTTTTTTTCCTAGCATTTAGTTTCAGACCATGATTTTGATACCGGTTACTTATTTGAGATAAACCTTACTGCAGGACAGCTAAGTCATTTTGGAATACAATGACTGCTCCCAACTTGTAGTCATCTGCAAACGTAAACTGCCAGAGCCCTTTGCTATTGACTTTTACTTCAGAAAAGTAGATACCAAAGAAGAGAGGTCCTAACACAGAACCCTGGGACGCTCCACTTGTGACTCGTGTCTTTGTGGAGGTAAGTGCTCCTATTCTGATTATCTACATCTTATCTATGAACCAGATGGCAATCCAGCAGGTGACAAAAGAGTTTATTCCTCATTTATTTAGCCTTTCTACTATGCCTCAGTGGGGAATTGGGTCAAAAGCTTTGGTCAGGAAGAGGTATGCGGTGAGTACCATTCTGCCTTTATCCATTGCTTTGGTGACCTTTGCAAAAAATCCACCAAGCTGAGTAAGCATGACCTGCCCTTGGTAAATCGAAACTGAGACAGGTCTAATGTTTGAAGGTTCCTTATGTCCTGGCTGACAAGTTCTGTAATAAGCATTTCCATGGCTTTGCATATGAGGCTAGTCATACTTATGTGTCACTAATTGCATGTGTCTGTGGAAGGTCCTTCCTTATGTAGGGAAAAGATTATAGCTGTTGTCCAGTTGCTTGTTACAGAACCCATATCTCTATCTCTCTATCTATCTATATATATATATATATATATATATATATATATATATATATATATATATATATATATATATGGATCTAGGACTGTTGCACAAAATCAAGTTTCCTCAAATAAAACTACTTAGAATAGAGAAAGTGGTATTCTATACCTAAACACATTACTTTTGTTAATTTCAAGCAAGACTTTCATCAGATATAATACAAACACCATTTATACATAATGTCACTTCAAGAAGAATGGATAAAACATTTCAAAACCATCAGTCTCCATGCATGCAGCCCTGTAGAATAGCCATGAAAATAAGAATAAAAAAGTCATACTTTCACCAATGAGACTGTCGACTTGAATCAGTACATATTCCATCAACAATTCCAAAATCAGCACAACTATGTATGACCCATAGTGTCCTCTAATGGATGCTTAAAGACATACTAAACAATCTTTAGTTACGGCAAAGAGAAAATAAAGCTCTTGTCAGACTAACACAAATTTTCCTTGTCTTCCAGCATCTTCTGCAAAATAATAAATCAGTACTGACTATCCTGTCAATTCTCATAAAAAGACAACCTTTGCTGCTACATACTGCTGATCTCATCAGATCCAAACATAGTGAAAATATGAAGAAAACAAATCTAAGATGATATCCCTGCTTAGTTTAGCAGAAGCTTATCAGCGTCAAGCATGAGTGGAAACTAAACCAGGATTAGGCAAAAATCAAAAGGATCAGATGAGAAAGCAAGAAGTATGGAAAAACCATAAATTTAGTTACAATTATTTATTTTATTTTATTTATTTTACATTTGTTAACCGGGAGAGTCCGACTGGATACATGTCCATTTTCAGCGGAGGCCCGGGGAGAAAAGCTCCAAGTACATAACAGACATATGAACATTGTTAATGCAAAAAAAAGGAAGATAGTTGAGTTCTAAATACAATATAAAGATACATCACATCTTGGGAAAAAAAAAAACAGCAGCATATAAAAAAAAACATAGGTCAGTTACAAAGGCGCCTTGTTAAAAAGCAGTTAAGGATAGTGAGGTAAGAGAAGGGTAAATGATAGTGGTTAATCAGGTTTGGAACAGGGACATTGCCAGAGAGTATTGAGATGGGGTTTAAGCTTTTTTGAATTGTAGGAGTGAGGGTTCTGAGGTGAGCATGGTCGGTAGGGAGTTCCACATTTTACCTACAAAGTTTGAGAATAGAGAATCCCCAGCAGAATTATTGGCTTTGGTAGTTTGAGCTAAGATCTTATTGGAGGAGCGTAAAGATTGCAGGTTAATATAGGGGTGAATGATGTTTTTCAGAGCTGGTGTTTTCTCTGGGTGATACAGTATCTGGTGAGCCATTTTGAGTTGGTTGAAATGGAGTTGGCTGGAAAACTCTAACCACCCTAGTTGCTTCAAGTTAGTGCAGTGGTGCGTTCTAAAGGTGGAATTTGTGGCAGATCTAGCTATGTGATTGTAACAAGAAGCAAGTTTGTTAAGGGTTATCTTGTTTAGGATTGTAAAGAGGGGGGAGGCATAGAAAAGAGTTGATAGTAGGTGTGTGCTGGCAATTGTAATTTTAGCATGAGGAGTGAGAAAGTGTTTTACTTTATAGAGAGAGCCAAGCTTTTTATTGACGGTTTTGATGGTAAGATTGAAATGGGTGTCAAATTTAAGGGAGTTATCAATGGTAACACCTAATAGCTTTGTGTGAGCTTCTGGTGATATAGTGATGCCATTGGAGGATGTAATAGAGAAGGTGGGGAAGAGTCTTGTTAGTGGGTGAGAAAGTAAGTAGTTTTGTTTTGTTGGGGTTGAGAACTAGTTGTCGACTTGAGAACCATTTTCTATTAGGTTGAAGGTGTCTTGGGTTGAAGCAGTGAGGTCTGCCAGGTTGGAGGCAGTGCTGATGATAGTCGAATCATCTGCATATTGAATGCATGTGGCATGGGGGTGATTGTGGGCAGGTCATTAACAAAGATGGTGAAGAGAAGAGGGCCAAGAATAGATCCTTGGGGAACTCCAAGTGTAACAGGTAGGCATGTATATAATTTGTCCTGCCATAGAACAGCCTGTTGCCTATTGGACAGGTAGGATTGGAACCATTTCAGCGTGGAATTGCTAAGTGATAGTTTTTTTAATGTATGGAGGAGTTGAATGTGGTTCACCATATCAAAGGCCTTGGAGAGGTCTAAGAAAAGAGCAGATGATAGTTTATTATTGTTTCTGAAGTTATTGATGGTATTAGAAAAGGATAGTAGGGCTGATGTGGTACTGTGATTTGGCCTGAAGCCATGTTGGGAGTTAGCTAGAATTTTATTTTTGGTGAGGTGTTCCATCAGTTGTTTGTAGACACACTTTTCCATAATTTTGGCCAGGGGTGAGAGTATAGCTATAGGTCTGTAGCTGGTTAGCTCTAGTGAGCTACCACCTTTATGGAGAGGAATAATGTGGGACATTTTCCATATGGAGGGGATGAAGGCTTCTGACAAGGTATGGTTTATGATTATGGAGACGGAATAGGAAATGGCCTCAGCTGCTTTTGCAGAAACTCAGCTGGGAGAAGGTCAGCTGCTAGCTTAGTGGGTTTTAGTTTTTTAAGAAGAGATGTTATAAAGGATATGGGTACTGGATCGAAGGTAAATAGATAATCTGATGTAGTTGTAGTATTCTGCTGGCATGGGTAGTGGAGTGGGCTGGTTGTTTGTTTGAATTGTGTGGCCAGGGATTGTATAGTTTCTGTGAAGAAACTATTGAATGTGTTAGCAATGTTTACAGGGCACTGTTGTTTGCAAGTTGTTGGAGTGGGGGTGGTTGCCTGGACTGGGTGCAGGAGCTTATTTAAGCCTGCCCAGAATTTTTGTGGATTATTAAGGTGTTTGTGTTGGAGGTGGAGGAAGAAGTTTTTTATCATTTAAGATCATTCTTTTAGTTTCATTTCTAAGTTGCGGAAGGTTTGGTGGGAGTGTGGGTCTTTAGAGGTACGCCATGTGACCCACATCTTGTTTCTAGATAGGATTTTGGATTTTGTTTCCTTAGAGAGCCATGGTGCGGTTTTGGTTTTAGTTCTAATGGACCGTATTGGAGCATGGGAATCTAGAATCTTGAGGAAGGTGGTGTTGAAGTAGATAACTGCCTCTTCAAGAGGAAGAGACTTGAGTATTGTCCAGTTGTGGGCTTTAAGTTCAGTTTGAAAAATGGAGGCGTTGAATTTATTATTGTTCCTGATTTTTTTTATGGTTGTAAGAAGGATGGTGATTTTCTTGAATTTGATAACATAGGTGAGTAAGTGATCACTCATGTCCTCTGGGTGAGTACCTGCTGAGTACTGGTCAGGATCTTTATTAGTAAGGATCCAGTCCAGGATGCTGTCTTTGTTTTGGGGTTTACCTAGTCTACAAGTAGAGAAAACTCCTGGAACAACCTCATGTCGCTCAGGATCTGATGCAGGAATAGTTAAGGAGAGATGAATTTAGACCACAAGATGAAAGGTTAACATTAGCAGCCCAGAATAGTGGAGTACATACATCTTGGCTTACAAAGTCCATGGAATATGTGGAAGAAACATAGAAATGCAGGTGCATAGGCAATTACTAGGCTAGCTGCCCTTGTGGGTCATCTAAAGCCTAGCCAGTGTCAGTTGGAGAGAATTAAACTTTGTGCCTCTTGTTTATGAGGTGAACACCTTACCCATTATGCCAAATCCCAAAACAGAACTGGAAGCAGTTACACATCTTGTTGCTGTGAGTGATATACTAATGGCAGAGTCCCTGTATACTGAAAAGCATAGTAATGTGGCAAGGTGTTGCACTGAGGATTATGCAAACATTACAAAACTGAAGTAGCTGAGAAGTATTGGAAACATGAGCCACAAACCATTATAGAGAACGATGTTTATATTACATAGAGTCACCCATTACTAACAGTTCAGAAAATAGACTGGAGAAAACCAGATATAGTAGTCCATGAAAAGAAGACAAAAGTAGCAGTGATCACTGAAATTGCTACACCCACTGATTACAGGGGTTTTTATGTACAGTGAGACACAAAGTTACAATGTACCAAGATTTGCAGGCAGAAAAGAGGGCAATGTGGAGGAAGGATACCCAGACAGTTTCAATAGTTGTAGGAGCAATGGGTCTCATAAAAAGGAATTTACAGTCTTTAATTCAAATATGCTACATATACATGTAACTCCATATAAACTGCAGGAGTCGTCAATTTTGGGCATGATATGGGTGCTGTGAAGAGCAATTTTGGCTAGCATAAAAGGCTGAAACAATACTAATTTCACAAACTTAAATCAAATTTTGACTTAGGAATGTGATCCATGGTATTAGAAACCCAAAAGTCTTGAAGAAATTAAAATGGAAGATACAGTTTTAGGCACAACTGCAAATTATCTGTATTAGTCTCTTTACTCCTATTGCTATTGCAAATGTCTGGGTATTTTTCAGTGTAAAAAAACATACCCAGACAGTTTCAATAGGAGAAAGAGCAACTTAACTAGTAAAAAAACAAATTTGCTGTCTTACTTAAGAATGCTACCAATACATCAATGCAGAAGGAGGCAATTTTGGACATATTGTGGGGAAATGAAAAGCACTCTTGGTAAACTTCAAAGACTGAAGCGATAATGAACTTTATTCATACCCTGATTTAGTAATGGAGACTACACCCTTCACTGTATTAGAAACTCAGATCATTTGTAGAAATGAAAAAAAAAAGATTGTAGCAATACTTGTTATGTGAACTTTCATTTTACCCTGAGTAAGCAGCAGGGTCTGTTCCAGTCACACTATTAAAAACCCTACAGATTTGCAGAAATCGAATAAGGGTACACTGTAACAGGTATGGAATACATTATATATATAAATATATATATATATATATATATATATATATATATATATATAGAGAGAGAGAGAGAGAGAGAGATGTCTACTTCAGAAGGTTAAGAGGAAACCATTGGATATTTTGCCCTACATGGCTTCCTTTCCTGTATCTTTTGACTCTGGCCAGTTTGGTCAGGGTTGGTGGGCCAGTCATACTTCACTTGCTTTGTAATGAGTACAGAACACAGGCATACTGTGACATATCACTTCCCATTTCTTGGTAGTACTTTTCTTGCTTTAAAGTATGCAATACAGTGTCTCTTGCATCATGTCCGTAGTGGTGTCTCCTGCATTACGCCCATAATGGTATCTCCTACATCATGCCAGTAGCTGTGATTAAATTCTAGGAGTTCCTTCTGAATGCAATGAAGAGTCACAGCTTCTCCTAGAACAACATTCTTACCCTGTCCACACTGAGCTCAATCATTCGCTTGTTTTATTTTGTTTTGTCTTGTTTATGTACAGGTGGTAAATGTATTACTATGTTATTGGCAGCTGTTGTTACCCATTTAACTATTAGTAGCTGATGCTACATAGCTAAGAGATTGTGTTCTTTGCCTTGCTATTTTCTAGCTGCAAACGTAGCTTATTTGTTTTCTTGTTCTGTTCAGTTCAGTCTTTTTTTTTTCTTTTCTGGTGTCCTTTGGCCTTAATTATTTTTCTGTCCTTGGGGATATAAAATTATTTCCTAGACTGCATTGTTGCAAATGCATAATGGCTGTTCCTGCTTCCCTCCTTAATTTATCCCTATGTGCTTTTCCACTTGTAATGAAGTTTGGCCAGCTGTACCTCATGTGCTTTAATCTTACCAGTTATCATTTATTACTGCCAGTTCCAAACACCACCATAAACATGCGGCTGGCAAGGGTATTGCTACTAGCCACATAATTTTCTTAACCAGGAACTCACTCTGGTGCTTTTTATTTATTTATTTAAATTTTTTTTTTTGCTACTTTGCTACAGCTGTTAGTTTAATGAGTTTTTGTCCTGTATTCCAGGGTTTGATTCTTTCATTTTCCACTTACAACCTGTATTGCTGAAAGCCACTTAACCAGGAATGCTTTTATGGGATTACCTATTAGCAAATAAAACCAATCAATCAGTCAGTCAGTCAATCACTCACTCCATCACCAGTTATCCCTGTTATCCTGCCATTGGATTTTGTACTGTGTCACATACCTTTTGTATGAATTTAATATTACATTTCAAGCAAGAGTTTTAGGTAGCCCTTCAGCCACCAAACATAAAACTTTAATCTTCAATGTTTAAAGTGTCTGCCAAGGTATGTGGTGTGTATGATATTACATCTAATTATAATACTAGTTAACTGATGTGATCTTCCCTCTCAACCTCAAGCCATTTAGGTAGGTGGTCATCCTGTTTGATACTAGGCCATATGTCATGCAGTTCTATTCAGTTTTAGCTCAACCTGTTTAATATTCAGTGAAATACAGATATGTGAATGCAATATTTACTTAGGAAAAGGCTCTCTACTAAGAGAACAGTGTATTCCTGTTGAGATTTGATTTCTACCCAGGCCTCATCATGCCTAAAACCAAGCCTGGTTGTAATTAAGTCATGGTCAGCTGACTCAATCCCAGCATTTGAAACTGGATAATGGTTCCTATTACTTTATTTGCAAATTGCTGCCTCCATGTTTCCAGGTAACATCCCTTGTCCCTTTCCAGGTCATTTCTTGAACCACTTTCTTTTATGCCTTTTAGTAATGTATGTTGCTGCTGATGTGAAAGGAAGATAGCTTTGTTCATATATTGTGATTGAAATTACTGATACTAAACTGAAGCCTCACTTCTTTGCTTTCTTTTGTGATATAATATCACAAACAGGTAGCACAGTTTTGATAGTACACTTTGTAAACTTGACGGTTCCCATTTAAGAAAGTTTCTTTTTTCACTTTGTACTCCAGTTCAATTTGCAGGCAATGATAGTGGCACTCTTACTCCTAGAAACATTAAAAAGCTGTCATGCATCATTATGAATGCCTTCCCAAAGGAAATAAAAGAAGAAAAAAATACAGTCGCTTCACCCTACGTCTACCACAGCAGGCATTCAGCAAGAAAATGGGCCTGTCAGTCTGCGCTTTCTTCTCATTGGAGAGTTCTATACCAGAACAATGCATTCACGGGAGAGACTCAGAGGTGCAAGCAGAGACACACAGCAGGAACAAAATACATATTACCTGCAGCTAGAATTTGAACATAACTCTCAACCTCAGTGCTCTAAAATCAGAGGCAAAGCCAGAAATAATCAGAGACAAAGACCCACTATCAATCACACTTAAAGGTAGTAACAATACTTAGAAAGTTGTTAGAATAAATGGATTTGGATTTAATATACATTTTCTGTAAAACAAACAAAAAAAAAAACTACTGTGTCTGAAATAATTTATGACTGCTTGTTTTTTGTCACAAAATCCAATGCTTTATGAAGGATGTGGCAAAATCTTAAGGCCAATTCAAGGAAGCACCTGCTAAAAATCACGGATGGCTGAGAAGTATGTTTATGAATCTTATATGATTCTGTAAATGACAATAATTTGCAGTTTATCATCGTGTATCATCAGCACTTTGCTAACAACAGTGGAGACAACTGTTTGATGGATTTGTACTTGTACAGCTGACATGTCAGGTCAGGGCTATAACTATGGGGCAGGGTGAAAGAGGCACATGTCCTGGTCAGAAGATGTTGGAGGCAAGATCTGCAGTTACTGATGGTGTGGGAGTACAGTTCTGGTATTGCCTTATGGAATACGAGGATATAACAGCTTCATTAATTGTAATTTGTTTGTAGCCTTGACTGAAGTATGTGATAAATTAAAAGTTGCAAGTTGTTTGTTACATTTGTAGCAAGTAAGAGTAGTGTGCAAGTTTAAGGAACTGCACAAGGTTTCAAATGACCTAGCTATCATTCTGTGTCAATGAACATAATAATACGTATTAAACCTCTAAATAAAGAGACAGACAGCTAATCTGTTTTGGTGATTGCTTATGTAGGCCAGCAAAGCCCTATTACTTTGGATAGCTGATTGGCAAGTTTTGACTGAGACTCATTATAATTCATTGCATATATTTCAGCAATCCAATATCATAAAACTTATAGGGAATCCTGTTTTAATGACACAGAAATTATTTGGTTCAATGTTTGATATAGTTGTTTTTAACATGCATCTGCTTGATTGGAGGTAGTATAGGAAAGGATGAATTTAGCTGCCTCATTTGGTCTGGGCATATCCAGTTTCTGTCTCACATGAAGGGCACTCCTCATAACTATAATGAACTTCCCACAATACACATTCCTATCAGTCTTGAGAAGTTATTGCATGGTAAATGACTCTGATTAATGAAGTTCCAGCATTAACAGAAATAATCATGCAGTGTGACGAGTGCAAAGCAAATATACTGTATACTTTATGTATGAAGCATGGCACAAGAAAGAACATTATGCTCTTATAATTTAAAAGAGCAAACGTTATTAAATTTTATATATATTTTTTTAACATTTGTTTACCAGGAAAGTCTGATTGGGACTAAGCCCATTTTCAGTGGAGGCCCAGGAAGAAAAGCTCAAGACACATGTCTTTGAAATGTGGGAGGAAACCCACACCAATGCAGAGAGGACATGCAGACTCCACACAAAAGGCATCCCAGCTGAGAATCAAACCAGTGAACCTTTTGCTGTGAGGAAACAATGCTAACTTCTGCACTTTTGTGCTGTCCAAAGGAAATGATATGCAACTTCCAGAGGAAATGATATGCAACATATACACACATACCATATACGTACACATGCACACGCACACACACACATACACATACACACAAATAGATATAGACAAGCATGTATATGGCACAGCTAGCAATGACAGTCTGGTGATGTTTAATTGAATGTGAAAATGACTAAACTGAATTTTCTCCCATGTACAAAGTGCAAGTAGTGTGTTAAATGTTGTTACGACTGTGAATATTTTGCATTAGTGTGCAAGCACTGTGAGGGTTCTTAGCCCCTCTCACATGACTACATTTGAAGTGCTTTCCCATGGAGGATGGCATATAGTGCATCAGTGTTATTTGGAACACTGAATTTCTGTTGAGATGGCCGCATTTCAATATAAGAGTATTCAGTTTCTTGACATTTTGAAAAATGTACACTTCATGAATGATTCAATGAAAATAACTAAAACATTTTCTATATATGTGTATATAATTATATGTAGATATAAGATATATGGGCCATTGCAGTGTTACCAAAGTGTCCTTTTGGCAAGTGCATGTTACTCTAATCAAACTGATTAAATAGCATGCACATCAACTATATATGTATGTATATATGCATGCATTTATCTCTGTCTCTCTCTCTCTCTCTGTATGGATATATATGGGTCTACTTACCTGAATGGCCACATCACCGACTTTTACTTTGCCGAGATGAAAGGACCAACAAACCAGAAGACCGACATCCAAAACACCGACATTCCAATCGAGGTAAGTATATATATATATATATATATATATATATATATATATATATATATATATATATATACACACACACGCACACACACACACACACACACACACAACATGGAAGCAGTTTGTGTTGATCTTATGTTTGTTTTGTCAAAGTGTGAACCATGAATCAAATGTGAGAACAAAGTAAGTGCAAAATGATGTGGCAGTACAGTTTAGGGAGTTTCCCCCTTTCCCACTCCTATGCAAGCTCAGAGTTGGTATTTATAAGTAGAAGAGTGTGTGGGGGCAGAGAGTGGGATTGCATCTCTGGATAAAAGCTTTGTCTGTATTTTACTGCATATTTTACTGAATATGGAGAGGTGTGAGTATTGGCGGGTTCAAGTTTTGATAATAAACTCCTTCAGACATACACACACATTTATAGATATAAACACACACGCACACACACACACATATATATATATTTTTATATATATATATATATATATATATATATATATATATATATATATATATATATATATATATATATATATATTTATATGGCTATATAGGTTCGTAGGTAAGTACTAGGCTAGCTGCTCCTGCCCTTGTGGGCCATTTTAAGCCTGGCTAGTTTCCCTTTTTCTGCTTTAATTCATCTCTCTCATTTGGTTAGAGACTGTCTTATCCATTCAATGGTCAATAATACCGAGAATTACTGGGATTATACTATGGATCATTTCAGGGGACGCATGCATAGGATAAAGCATTTAGGAGCTGTGTCTATCAGTAGTGTATGTACCGGTAATGGGGTGAATTTTCTGTTTCACATATATAGATCCAAGCTGCACTTGAATATGGACAGGGATGAACTTTGTTTTATGTGGATGGGGAGTCTGTTTGAGAGCAACAGTATCCTCTCTAAGATAAACCTGTCCCTCCAAGCTGTTCTGTTGAAGTTGCAGAAGAGGTTTAGATCTCTAGACTGAGTATTTCTGATGATATTTGACTTACTGATGTGCAGTAAATCCATCAGTAATGGGTCAGAGGATGCCTTGCATGCCAGACATAGGTCACTTCTTAGCAGTCTATAAGATACTGAGTATAGTTACAGAGCTTTGAGTTGGTCCACGTAGAATATGTTTAGGCCTTGTATCCTTTTAGTAAGGTATCTTTGGGAGCATAGCAGTTGTTGCGTGTGTCTGAACAAATGCATGTCAAAGAGGACATTATATTCAATAATTGGACTAATAAGGGCTGAGCATAAGGGGACAATGACATCCCTAGATCTAGACACAATCCCCTTGTTTATAAGCTGTGCAATATAGAAGGACTTTCTTACAACAATGGACACATGTTGATCAAAAGTTAGATCACTGTCCACATAACTTTTCAAATCCCAAACAACTGAGTCAACTCTTAGGGCTGTAATGCATTTCAATGTTGTAATTTCCTGGATAGATGACTTCCCAAAGAATAGAATAATGCATTTTTTGGCATTTAGTTTCATTCCATGATTTTGTCACCAGTTATTTATTTGGGACAAACCTTCTTGAAGGATGGCTGAGTCCTTTGGGGATTTAATGACTGCTTCTAGCTTGCAATCATCTGCACACTTAATCAGCCAGAGCCATTTATTATTGGCTTTTACTTCAGAAAAATAAATGTCATACTGGAGATATTCCATCATAGAACGCTGGGGGACTCCACTGGTGGATGGTCTTCTTGTGGTGATTCTTGAATCCCATCTGTTAACCAGTTGACCATCCAACAGGTGACACAGAGGTTTATTCTCAATTAATTTAATTTATTCAGTGTGTGTGTGTGTGTGTGTGTGTGTGTGTGTGTGTGTGTGTGTGTGTGTGTGTGTGTAGGTTGAGCTACTCTCTCTGAGTGTAGATTCTGTTGCATAATTCGTCAAGTGAAGTTTTCATAGTGTTATGCTATAGTTATCTCTCATACTATAAAGTATAGCATAACAGCGAGAGCTTCTCTTTATAATTATTTGTTTATTTTTGAGCAGCCATGGAGTTAGTATACTTAAGATGTGTGTGGGAGAAGCAAAGCATACACATAAAATATGTGCTAGTGGGTTAGGTACATGGACTGACTTTTGTAATTTTGTCATGAATGTACTCACAAAATGCTATAATGTGTACATATTTTGTGATTGCGTGGTGTATGTTTCTGTTTTTTCTGTTGTGGTTGTGTATGTATGGTGGAGTAGGTCTTTTGGTTCAGCAGTTCATGTGTTTGGTAATCTGACTTCTTTTTGAATTTGTAGTGCTGTATTCCTTGGTGATGAAATGCACTCTCAGTGCAAGGGAATACAATCATGTTTGTGTATGCATATTATGTATTTCTTTTTATTTGTTTGTCTATCAAAGTGGCGCACTCATCCAAGGAGACAAATTTCAGCCTCAGCCAATATGTAGCACTGTACACTCTTCATACAGGTGTATACACAGAGATATAAGAGTCCATTCAAAATGCAGAACATTTGATTATCTTTTGTATCATCTGTGTTACAGCGAAAGGGCAGAGAAGTCAGGAAAAGGAGATATGACGATAGGGAAAACAGAGCCATGCTGCCATGTCATAGGGACGAGAAAGAAAATGGCTCTAAAGGCTGGAGAGTGTCACAGTTACATGAGGAGGGAATCCCAGACTTTATAGGGTGAAGAGTGCATGGACAGATGAAGCAAGGTCATTAAAAGGAATATCTAAAACAAGGGCAGCAGTTGTTTACAATCTCACTGAGAAATGGGAAATGGGGTGAACAAGTCTGTTATGATTTTGTAGCTGTTGCTAAGTTTCAGGATTTTGAAGATCTGGATTAGAGAACTGCTATATTCTTCTATATTATATAATACAGAACATAGGTTCATAGGTGTGTGTATATTAGGCTAATGGCCCTTGGAGCCTTTACAAGCCTAGCCCATAGGATTACCCTGGGATTGTGCCACTCGACCTTAGTTCCCAGTGACTCTGTTGAGTAAAGCCACTGGAGTGAACAGGGCCAGTGAGAAGCTCTGCTTGACATGTATGGGAAGTCTTTTCCATAGCATGGGCAGTCTCTGGGTTATGAACCTGTCCCTCCAGCATGTTCTGTTTCTTGTGGTAATGAGGTTGAGGTCTCTGGACTGCATGGTGCATAGACTGGAATTTCTTTACATGTAGCACTTCTAACAGAGCTGGGTCAGACATGGCTTTGTAAGTCAAACAGAGATTGTCTCTAAGTAGGCGATATGAGACAGAGAATAGTCGGGAATTTTTTGAGTCTGTGCATATAGGACAAATGTTTAAGGCCTAGGACCCTCTTTGTGAGGTACTTTTGCGGCCTCTCCAGTTGCTGCAGGTGTTTAGTGAGGTCCATGCAAATTGGGGCATTGTACTCAATGATTGGCCTAATGAGGAAAGAGTAGAGGGAGACAATGACCTCTTTCTTACTGGATGCAAAACCCTTAGTAATGAGATGTGCCACATAGAAGGACTTTCTGACCACAGTGGCAATGTGGTGGTCAAAGGAGAGGTTGCTGTCAACCTGTGTTCCCAGATCTCTTATAATGCCTTCTGTGTTCAGTGGACTACCATCGATGTGGTAATTCATGGGAACTGTGTTTTTCCCAAAGGGGATGATAACACATTTTTTTGGCATTGAGCTTAAGGCCATGGTTCTGACACCAGTTGTTGGTCTCAGTGAGGCCTTTCTGTAGAATGTCAACATCACTTGGAGAGTTAATAATAGCTCCCAGCTTGCAATCATCTGTGAACTTTGTCAGCCAGAGTCCCTTCATGTTGGCCTGGACTTCAGAGAAGTAGATACCAAACAGGAGAGGACCCAGGACCGAACCCTGTAGGATTCCACTCATGATTGGCCGGCAGTCTGACTAGAAGTCAGCTACTTTCACACTGTTGGTTCCACTTGTGAGCCAGTTTGCAACCCTCCTAGTGGTATAGGGGTTGATGCCTAGCTTAGTGAGTTTTTCTATGATTCCTGAGTGGGGAATGGTATCAAAGGCCTTGGACAGATCAAGATAGGCTGTATGAACCACCGTGCCATCATCCACAGCTCTGGTGACTGACTCAAAGAAGTCAAGCAAGTTGAGCAGACATGATCTACACTTCACAAAATCAAACTATGTGGGAGCCAGAGTTTGGAGATTCCCTATATCCGTGTTTATTAGGTCCATGACAATGCGTTCCATAGCTTTGCATATCAGACTTGTCAGGCTAATGGGGAGATAGTTCCCAGGGTCTGTAGTTGCTCCTCCTTTGTGGAGAGCAAAGACTGTAGCAGTACAACATTTGGTAGGGACAAAGCCTGAGGTGAGGCTGTGACTGAACAGGGCACACAGTTGAGGTGCCAGTTCACTCTGTAGATCATGCAGAACACAGCCAGGGATATTGTCAGATCCCATAGAAGTTGTATTTTTGGTCTTGGACAGTGCTGTTTTAACCTGTGCAGCAGTAATACTGGGTGCCTGGCAATCTACTGGTATTGTGACTGGTCCCTTTGGGGGGGTAAAGTTGGCACTGAATCTGTCAGCCAGTGTATTGGCAATATCTGCTGGCTCATTATAGGAGGTACCATTGTGCAGTAGCTCAGAGCAAATCTGGGTATTGCCATGGAGATTCTTTACATAACTATAGAAGACCTTGTGGCTGTCTTTACTATTTGCTGCAATTCTGTTTATATAGCTAGCTTTAGAGGATTTGATGAGGGATCTCAACTTTTTGTTGAGGCTGATAAGGGAGTTTTTCCAGTCTTTGGACTTCACCTTATTCTGCATCAGTTTCCTCCTTCTGTTGTAGAGTTTGTTTATGGCAGTGGACCACCAGATTGGCTTCTTTTTCTTTTTTGGAGGAGTTCATCTTGGTTCTATTGGGTATGGCGAGATCCCTGCATTTGTGTACATGTTCGTACAGTGTATTGGTGTATGATTCGGCGGTCATGCAACTGATCTCCATTTGCATGGGTGCCATGAAGTTAGCCACCTCTGTTTCTAGGAGCTCAAAGTTAGCTTTGGAGAAGTTTTTCATGGTGGTTACCTTTGCAGGGGTGGTGGGAGGGATGTGGATTTCCAAGGTGATTAGTTTATATCGGATCTAACCAGTGAGGAGTTGACTATTGGTGTAGAGCAATGGTCGCCCATGTTAGTAATGATCAGGTCATGGATGTTGCTACCTCTAGTGGGGGTAAGAACGAGCTGGTACAGGGCAGTGGAATTAATGAATTCCTGGAAACGTTGGGCAAGTGTATTGGTACATGAGTAGTTCTCCCAGTTAATGGAGGGGTAGTTGAAGTCACCCAGTATGAGAGTGTTAAGTTGGACCCTAATATTCTCCAGGGTGCTTAGGAATATGGAGTGTGAGTCTTCGGACATGGTTGGGGACCTATAGCAGTCTGACTTGAATCTCTGCCTTACCCAATGTTAGCTGCACCTAAAGTATCTCAAATGCTTTATGTTGGGCTACCAGTCTAGAGGTGTGTGCATTCTTTATGAATATGGAAACACCACCACCTTTGGAGCTTCAGTCCAAGCTCTGGGGCCGAAAGGTGCAGAATGAGTTATAGCCTGGTAGTGCAGAGGTGCTTTCTGCTGCCTTGAACCAGGTCTCTGTTATGGCACAAATGTCAATGTTCTCCATTTTAAGGAGTGCTTCGAGTGAGTGCATTTTGAGATTTAGACTTCTAGTATTGAGTAGCATGACCCTCAGGACTGCATTTTGTTCGTAGCTGTTATGGTGGTAATTTGGCCTTTGGAACACCGCCTAAAAAAGGCACTATAAGGATAGCAAGAGCCTTTGCCAGTATCCGGAAGCCCAGGGGTGACAGATGCAGGCCATCTCTGGCAAAGCATCGTGGTCTATCAATCATGTCATCCCAGGCAGGCAGATACTGGATCCCTTAGAATGACATATGTCAGAAATGTTGTTTTGTTTTATCTATATATATATACTACATGTATCATTGTAAAAACTGAAGGTGATAAGTATAAGTATGATATTGTGGTTCTAAAAACCTGACATAACATATTATGATGTGAATCACTTGGGGGCATATTGTTAAAAGGAGGGGATGCAGCCCATAACATCAGAGACGTTTTCCTATCGCAGACAGGGATTTGAGGCAAGGAGTGGAGATTCTTGGTCAGCTCTGACATGACAACGCTGTGAAAATACACTAGAAAAAAAAACAGAATCACTGGAAGATCTCGGGATCTACTCAGAGAGTACCAGAAAGATAACTGTGAGTGTATTTGAGGACCGCAAGTCAGCTTGACAAGAGCTTCAACACAGACAATTTAAATGTAGAAGTGTGATTAAGTATGAGTGTTTTAGGCAGGAGGGCTTTTTTTCTGAGATGAAAATGACCTTTAGTTAACATTTTCATGAAATGCTCTGCAGCTAAATAAGCTGTCTCCACGGTATTGCACTTGCTACTCTGATGGCTTTGTTACAGACACTGTTTCACACTATAATACAGTCTGCAAGTGCAAAATACTTTGAACTATTAAGTCCAACTGAAAAGAGAGTATGAGAGAGAAAGACAACAGTCTGCATGTATGTGTGTGTGTGCGTATCTGTGAGTGAGCATTATGCTTGGCCAAACAAAACTGATAAACTCAGAGAATGTGTACGGATATTATTCAGCCTACAGTTGCTGCTCTGGACAGAACTGAGGCTACTGACAAACATTTAGCCTCCAGAAATGGCATGCATAGGACAGCCACCATCCAGTTTGTCCTAAAGTCCACCCAACCCCTAAAGAAACAGTGCAAGGATGATGATGCTTAAGTGTTCTTCATTGTCTTTGAAATACATGCCACACAGAAGAATTGGGTTAAATCTGTCTGACCTAAACTTTTTCTTCACAACTTACAGGAGAAGCATTTAAGTTTTTTTTTTTATAAATATATATATATATATATATATATATATATATATATATATATATATATATATATGTACACACACACACACACACACAGAGATAGGCAGAGAAGTTTTTGACTATTATGGGCTATAAAAATTAAAAGAACTGCTAGGTAGGGATTGTATGACCACTGAAATATAAGCAGTGAAAATACTTAACTGGATATTTACTTCAATTAAAATGGTAGCAACACAAATGTCTAATGTAAAGCATAATTTTAACTTATGGATAAAACAACAAGAAAACAGAAAAACTAAAATGGCAGTTAACAGTTGATAAAAGCAAAAGGGTACTCCAAATTAATTATATATATTGTTCTTTAGAGTGATCTTAACTGATAAATGAATTGTGTTAACTAAAAGGTTTCTAGCCAATGAAGGCAGAATTCAAAACTGAATAATCTAAGCCTATAGCTAAGGGTATGCAGCTGTCTATAAACACACAAAAATTATCAGTAACATAAATATCTTTTATATGTGGAAAGAGGGGACACATTGCTAAACATTTTTTAACCAGTAACAAGAATGTTGTAGAAACATGATTTCTAACCAACTATCCTATTAAAAAAAACATGTAAATACTGTACCTATCAAAAATATTTATTATGCTGACACTGAAATGTATTGTGGGTGCTAGAATCACAAAATAAGTATATTGTAGAATCACAAAATAAGTATATTGTGTCTGTGCAACCACTACATTAGGCAGAAGTAATGGTACTTGGAGACAGGAAGAAACTGAAGATGCTACAAGATTCTGGGGCAATGGGTCCTCACTAAGAAGCTAAATGTCTGGAAGCATAAAACAACAAATAAGACAAAGATGGATTAATATGTGTAAATGGAGACAGGAAGCAATATCCTATAACACACATTGAAATTCAAAATTGTTTAGGTAAAGTAGTACATCCTAGCAGTTTGGAATTCAATTTAGCATGGTGCCATCATTGTGCAAGACTTTCCTCTGCTTAAGGCATTATGGAAATCATGGTTGGGGGGAGGCAAAGTTATTAAGTAAGAATGCCACATCAGGTCTACCATGAAAAGAGATCATTGCCCTAGTAGGACTAACCAGATCAACAAAGTATAAATGAATGAATGGATAAATAATTAAACATCTATATGTCCTTAAAATGAGTAGGGAGGGCCAGAAGCTTGTCACACTGTTAAAAATACAAAATACAGTCATTAAAATACCTCTAGTATTGGAGACAACAACAGTCTGATAGTTGTGATAAAAAAAAGGATAGATGCAGAACATCAAAAGGAACTAAAGTCTTGCACTGGCTACAAGGTATAAAAAACATGTACTATTAGGAAATCCCAGTTTGTTAAGTCAGTGGAAGATCTCAGAGGAGATACTGAATGGACTATGGAACCTTATCAAAGGATTTCCACCATTAAAGAAATAAAGGATGTTTGTGTGGAGACTTTAATGAAGAACATTGCAAAATAAAGGGAATCCAAACAGCCTAGATTTCCCATATGTAAAGTTAGAACAGAGGACTAATCAAAAGCAGAAGTCTTAATAAAAGGTGTTTAAAGACACAGGTGTTACTGAGGTAAAAGTAAAGAAATTGCCAAAATAAAAACAAAAGGAAGTTGTCTTTTATATAGTAATGGACAGGTTAAGAGAAATCACCTACAGCTGTATTTGAGAAGAGGCTATACCTTCTACTTCATGTCAGTGTACAAATAAAATTGTTCTTGACTTGTCAGATTTGCACATAAACAATGAAAATTTTAAGAAAATACAGTGGAGGACAATGACATTTTTAAGAAAATACAGTAGAGGACAATTAAAGAAGAACTAGAGAAAATACAGCCAGAATAGAAGGAGGAGATAAGCAGGCTGGTCTTATACCCGCATATAGAATAGAGAAATAACATGCTATTGAGGGGTAACAAAACAAATGGGAAATACTGCACCAAACCTTAGTTCCAAAGCCTTTTAGAATATCTCTGATGAAACTGACACATGACACTGTTTAGGGAAGACAGTTATGGATAGACAGAACCAAGTATGGAATCCTAGATAGAGTTTATTGGCCTGGTGGATTGAAAGACATTGAGAACTTCTGTGCATCTTGGAGAGAATTTCAAAAGATGACATCCTTTTCTAGGTTCATACTTGCCGATGTTTATTAAGTCCCATTCAATCAGAGAGCCATGTACCTTCAAGATTCAAGTAGTAAAGTGTTGTAATGGCTGACAATACCCTCAAGTGATTATTGACCATACCACTATATTTCCTGAAGCAGTGCCATTTGTGAAAAACCAATACTAAATCAATAGTCACAGAATTACTCACAAACCCTATTTACATCCAGGGCAATGCACAACGTTTGCCAGTATTTTAAAGTAAATCAATAAGTACTTCAGTGTATCACTCTCACAATAATAGGTTACTGGAATGTTTTAATAAAACTCTGAACACTATGCTAAAAAGGTCCACAGAACAAGAAGGTAAGAACTGAGATAATTTACTTCCTTAGCACATTCTTGTTACAAGACACGTGATCTAAGCCTCAACACATTTAACTCATTTGAGTTACTGCAACGCAGACACACTTGAAGGTTAATGAACATATGAAAAGAGACACAGGCTGAGGACAAAACCCCATTGAAATGTGTGACATTACACTTTTTAAACTCAGTAAATAGGCTAAAATCTTATTCTAATAGGTAAAGAACATATGCAGAGAGGGTATGTAATAAGACTGCCAGACAGAAAGTGATAGCATTAGTTCCCTCTGCTGAAAGTAAGTTACTAGCAAGATGGCAAGGACCTTTTGAGGTGGTAGGAGACAAAAGAGCAAAATGGGTTGCAAAATAAAACAAATGGTAAGAGGCAATTAAAGTAGATACATGACACGAATGTGTTAAAACTGGCATAGGAAGCTGAAGCTTCTGTAGTTAGCCTGGGAGATGATATAGATAGCAACATCATGAACAGAAGGTAAATTAAAAACCTTATAGGATTACAGAGTCTCATAGAAAAGCAATAAGTTAAAAACTAAAAAAAAAAGTGAGTAATCTAGGAGTTATTGAGAAAGCTCAAAGCAAGCAGAACAGTCTGATAGTACTGGTCCATTATCCAGATGGATATATAACAGATTGTAGTGATTTACAAATATTGAATGACATACTTGAAACTACCAAGGTGGTGTAAAGAGCACTACAGTCTAATAAATGGCTGCAAAATAAAAATGAAAACCTCCGAGCACTTCCACGAACCAGAAAATGTATTTTCCACACACATCATCATCATCATCATCTTTCGGCTGTTCCCATTAGGGGTCACCACAGCGGATCATCTGTTTCCATTTCTTCCTGTCCTCCTCATCTTGCTCTGTCAGACCAACCACCTGCATGTCCTCTCTCACCACATCCATAAACCTTATCTTAGGCCTTCCTCTTTTCCTGTTACCTGGTAGCTTCATCCTTAGCCATTTTTTCCCAATATACTCAGCATCCCTCTTCAGCACATGTCCAAACCAACATAATCTTGCCTCTCTGGCTTTGTCTCCACACCTTCCAACCTGGGCTAACCCTCTAATATACTTATTCCTAATCCTGTCCACCCTCGTCCCATCCAGTGCAAACCTTAACATCTTTAACTCTGCCACATCCAGCTCTAACTCCTGCCTTTTTTGTCAATTCCACTGTCTTCAGCCCATATAACATAGATGGTCTCACTACCCTCTTGTAGACCTTCCCTTTCACACTTACTGGTACTTGTCTGTCATAAATCACTCCTGACACTCTTCTCCACCCACTCCATCCTGCCTGTACTCTCTTCTTCACCTCTCTTCCACACTCACCATTACTCTGAACTATTGATTCCAAGTATTTAAACTTATCCACCTTCGCCACCTCTACTCCTTGCATCCTCACCATTCCTCTATCCTCCCTCTCATTCACACACATATATTCTGTCTTAGTCCTGCTGACCTTCATTCCTCTTCTCTCTACAGCATATCTCCATCTCTCCAGGGTCTCCTCCACCTGTTCCCTACTCTCACTACAGATCACAATGTCATTTGCAAACATCATAGTCCACGGGGACTCCTGTCTGATCTCGTCTGTCAACCTGTCCATCACCATTGCAAATAAGAAAGGGCTCAGAGCTGATCCTTGATGTAATCCCACCTTCACCTTAAACGCATCTGTCAATCCCACCGCAGACCTCACCACTGTCACACTACCCTTGTACATATCCTGTACCACTCTTACATACTTCTCTGACACTCCCAACTTCCTCATGCAATACCACAACTCCTCTCTAGGCACCCTGTCATATGCTTTCTCTAAGTCTACAAAAACACAATGCAACTCCTTCTGACCTTCCCTGTCCTTCTCCATCAACACTCTCAGAGCAAACATCACATCTGTAGTGCTTTTTCCCTGCATGAAACCATACTGCTGATCACTAATCATCACGTCAATTCTTAACCTAGCTTCCACTACTCTTTCCCATAACTTCATGCTGTGACTGATCAATTTAATCCCTCTATAGTTACTACAGCTCTGCACATCACCTTTATTCTTAAAAATCGGTACCAAAACACTTTTTCTCCATTCCTCAGGCATCCTCTCACTTTCCAAAATTTCATTAAATAATCTGGTTAAAAACTCCACTACCATTTCACCTAAACACCTCCATGCTTCCACAGGTATGTCATCTGGACCAACAGCCTTTCCATTCTTCACCCTCTTCATAGCTGTCCTTACTTCCTCCTTGCTAATCCATTGCACTTTATGATTCATTATCCCCACATCAGCCAACCTTCTCTCTCTCTCATTCTCTTCATTCATCAACCTCTCAAAGTACTCTTTCCATCTGCTCAACACACTCTCCTCGCTTGTAAGTATGTTTCCCTCCTTATCCTTTATCACTTTTACCTGCTGCACATCTTTCCTAGCTCAGTGCCTCTGTCTAGCCAATTGGTACAGGTCATTTTCTCCCTCCTTAGAGTCCAAGCTTTCATACAACTCTTCATATGCCTTATCCTTAGCCACCTCTCTCTTTTCCAAACACCTCATCTCCTTATACTACTGTCTACTTTCTTCATCTCTATGACAATCGCACTTCTTCTTTGCCAACCTCTTTCTCGGTATACTCTCCTGTACTTCCTCATTCCATCACCATGTCTCCTTGTCGTCCTTCCTCTGTCCAGATGTCATACCAAGCACCTTTCTAGCAGTCTTCCTTACTAGCTCTGCGGTAGTTACCCAGCTATTTGGTAACTCTTCACTGCCACCCAGTGCCTGTCTTAACTCCTCCCAGAACTCCATCTCACAATTACCCTTTATCAATTTCCACCATTTGATCCTTGGTGCTGCCCTCACAGTCATTCTTCTCTTCTTGATTACCAACGTCATCTTACAAACCACCATCCTATGCTGCCTAACTACACTTTCCCCTGCCACTACTTTACAGTCTCCAATCTCCTTCAGACTGGCCCTTCTACATAAGATATAATCCACCTGTGTGCATCTTCCTCCACTCTTGTATGCCACCCTGTGCTCCTCCCTCTTGTTAAAATAAGTATTCACCACAGCCATGTCCATCCTTTTCACAAAATCCACTACCATCTGACCTTCTGAATTCCTTTGTTTAACACCATACCTACCCATCACTTCCTCATCCCCTCTGTTCCCTTCACCAACATGCCCACTGAAATCTGCTCCAATCACTACTCTCTCACCCTTGGTTATAGTCATCACGACTTCATCCAACTCACTCCAAAATTTTTCTTTCTCGTCCATCACATACCCAACTTGTGGAGCATATGCACTAACAACATTCATCATTACACCATCAATTGCCAGCTTCATAAACATCACTCTATCCGTCACTCTTTTCACCTCCAAAACACTCTTAACATACTGTTCCTTCAGGATAACTCCTACGCCATTTCTCCTCCCATCCACACCATGATAAAACAATTTGAAGCCCCCTCCGATACACCTAGCCTTACTCCACTTCCATCTGGTTTCTTGCACACACAATATACCAACCTTCCTTCTGTCCATCATATCGGCTAGCTCTCTCCCTATACAAGTCATACTGACAACATTCAAAGTTCCTACCCTCACTACCACAGTCCTAGCCTTTCTCCTCTCTTCCTGCCTTGGCCATGCCTTCCACCTCCTCTCCTCTTTCGGCCAACAGTAGCACAATTTCCGTCAGCAACCTGTTGGCTAACAGTACTTGTGCTGGTCATTGTTAACCCGGGTCTCGACTAATCTGGTATGTAAATATTTACTACACAATGAACATAAACAAAGTGCTTTCATCCCATCTAATAGTGGGACTTCATCAGAGTAATGTAAGCATAACACAATGCAATTTAAAATTGCAAAATCCCGTGAAGATACTCTATCATTTGTAACAACACAAACTTAGATTTAAAGTGACAGCGCAGTTTAAAAGTAAATCATTAACATGCACCACCATTAAAAATTATTATTTGTGTATTCCACACATAAAATTCAAATAGAAAATTACATAGTGTTGAAAGTTAAAAATGTCCAAGAAGAAATCAAGAAATAATGAAAACTACATAAACTATTATACAAACCCATCTACATAAATTATTATTAAAAGTTAATATGTTAATGCCCTCCAGGGCGGCCACGGTGGTGCAGTGGTTAGCATTGCCGCCTCACAGCAAGAGGTTCTCTGGTTCGATCCTCAGCTGGGGTGCCTTCTGTGCGGAGTCTGCATGTCCTCCCTGTGGTCACGTGGGTTTCCTCCGGGTGCTCCGGTTTCCTCCCACATCCCAAAGACATGCTGCAGGTGGATTGGACACTCTAAATTGGCCCTAGGTGTGCGTGTGAGTGTGCCTTCTGTGGAAGGTTGGGCGCCGGGCTGGCAACTCGACACCGTAAAACTCCACTGCCATTCAATGTGCGGACAAGGTGATCCGCTGTGGCGACGCTTAACCGGGAAAAGCCGAAAGAAGAAGAAGAAGAAGAAGAATATGTTAATGCCCTCCATTTAAAAAAAAAACAGGAAAGAAAGGTAGAATCATTAAGGCTATTAGGGATAGTGGCACTGGTCTTGTTCTTCCAATCCACTTCCTTACATTCAAGTTGAACCTGGCCCCCTCTACTTTCTGAAAACGACCTTGATTGGCCCTCCTCTGGTTCTGAATCCTCTTGGATCTACATAGAGTAGGAGGGTCTAAAGGGGCTTCAGGGGCCACAGCGTTATCTATCTGTTTGACCTTATAGGTAAATTCACGGTTAGATAAAGTTTTAAACAATTTAGGAGGTTTTGGGATAAGCTTTGTTAATTTTGTAGTCAGATTTCTAGTCAGATTTGTTACGTAATGACTTTTTCTCTGCAGGATTGGATCGACACACTGTTCCGGTGTCTCGTTTACAGCTAGCTACTTATCACCTTAACAGCAATGGTCACAGCACTGGTGGGATTCAACATCATAGTCATTTTGCTGGTTGATTTAATAACTCCATCATTTTTGGGCAGTTGGCCCAAGCAGAGACATATGAAGATATTACAGTGGTACCAACAGCTTAAGAATTTTGAAAGTAAACTAACCAGATACAGTAACTGCAAACAGAGAATTCTTATTTTTGGGAATGTATTAAGCTGGACATAGTGCCCAAAGGAATTAGATCATGGAAGTATTCTTCTGGGTTGGTGGAGTGATCCAGTTTACATCACGAATTACTGAAACTGTTTGATAAACAGGGATTTGAGCTAATGCAGCTTTTTATGCAGCATAACCAGACATATATGGAACAATAGGAATCAGAAATAACTATGCTGGACCAGAATGCATCTAAAGATCTGGCTTTTCAATGGCACAAGACGGATTATGATTGAATTTTTCAGAGAGTCAAGGGAACGTTAAATGAGTTAAGACTCAGAAAAGAGAAAAAAAGTCATTACATGACAAATTGAATAGAGAGTTAATGGAGAGTCAAGATAACATTAAATGAGGTAAGACTCAGAAAAGAGAAAAAAGTCATTACATGACAAATTGAACAGAGAGATAATGCTGTGGACCCTAAAACACCTTTAGACCCTCCACTTCTACAGAGATCCAAGAGGATACAACACCAGAGGAGAGGCAATCAGGGGGGTTTTCATGGGTACCATCAACAAGAACCCAATTCCATGAACTACAAACCTCCCCACCCATGCGAGGTGAGGGAAAGGGAGGAATTACTAATAACTAATAGACCCGAGGTTATTTTTAATTGTAAAAAAGACTTTAAAATTTACAATTTTAGTTCAGTGACATTAACATATTTGTAAGAGGTCTCATTTTTTTCCTTCTAGACTTGGCAACATGGCTCAAGCCATAGTGGACCTTAAAGTGTTTACCATAAAGTGGATTCTTAGTATTTTGTTTAATGATGTGAACATTAATCAAGTAGATGTTGGTGGATGTAAAAAATCTAGTCTTTTCAACCCCCCCCCCCTTAATTCAAACATTTCTCTGTAGGAAATGTATGTGAATACAATTTGAGAAGATTGTTCAAGGGTAACACACAGAAGGGGTGTAATAACTTGTCTAATTCTGAATGGGACCTACTCAGTGAGGACAGTAATAACAGCACAATTAGATGTATGAAACCAAACAAGGGAAGGGGGATTGTGGCGATGGACAAAATAGACTAAGTAAAATGGAGGCCATTTTATTCACTGACCAGTATGAGGAAACAAGTAGGAATCAGCTGAATATCGAGTATGCAAAAATCAACGGGATCATTTAAAACTCATTACTCAATGAACCTCTCACCATAGATGAATATATTTACTTTAAAATGACTTTCTATGGATGCCATCAATTTTTGGGATCCCCAAAATCCATAAGGATTCATGTAACCCTTCTCTACTACTGACAGCTGATGCAAATGGCTCTAAAATACACAGTATAGCCAAATTCACTGACAACAAGTTAAAACATGTTTTGGATAGTGAGGCACATATATACAAAGACTCCTGGGATTTTTTGAAAAAGGTCCCTAAAAACATAGAAGATAATAGATTAATTTTGGCGACAATCAACATGAAGGATCTTTTTTTCAGTTATACCACATAACACTGGTTTGGTGTGGTTTATGTTTTATTTAACTATGCATATCAACTTGGATGACAACATGGTCAAATGTGTCCCTAGCTAAATGGAAATTGTGTTGAATTCTAACTTTACATGTTTTGAGGGCATGATATACAAGTAAATGCAAGGTGTAGCAATGGTGGCCACTTGTGCCCTCATTTCTGCAATATTATTTTGGCATACTAGTAACACAACTATGTGTTCAACAGCCCCTTTTTATTAATCAATAACATTACTGTGTGTGTAAAATAAATTTTCTGGTTCGTGGAAGTGCTCAGAGGTTTTCATTCTTACTTTTACAGCCATTTATTAGACTGTATTAGTCTATAGACCACCTCAGTATTTTCATGGGGTTTTTTCGGTTTGTTGTTTTATAATATCCAGATTTGACACTCATCGATACCCATAGACAAGCCACATAAACAAAGGTTTTTAACCACATTAACTTTAATAAAGGGGTGAATGGCAGATTTTCCTCATCTTTACAATAGAGAAGACATCTCCATCCCTGAATGTATTTTTCCTTAAACTGTTTTACCATTTGGACTTCATGGAGCTTTTGCTACTTTTCAAAGACTAACTCGTGAAAAAAAGTTCTGTAACCTCCCACCAGTCACTCAGCCATGTACTGTGAAATGTAGTAATTTAATCAAAAGATTGTGACTTTCACTATCCAAAGTAAAATACAAATGATACAGAGATTTAACATGAACAAAAATAAAAAGTCTACTTTCTTTTTCAGAGGAGAAACCAGAACTTTATGGCTTTGTTTGAAAGACTGCATTTTCAATCACAAGACACAATGCAAGAGAAAGGAACTTCCAGTTTGGAAGATGCAAACACTGTAAATTTACTTATGCCTTACCTATGCTCCATTTGAAACACCTAGTCAGAACATTATAATTCCTAACAGATTTGACTTCATCTTCTTGGGAGTGATTTGGTATCTAAATGGACTAGTTGTGGCAGTTTTATATAGAAAAGATATCTAGAATGTTGTCCCACTGTATCACTGAACACTCCACGCCATTGTCTTCAAAAATTGCAACAATGTCTTATATTGTTGTACTGAAACAGTGAAGAGTGCTCAAGTTTCAAAAGGGGTTCTTTTATTGTGACTGAACTGGAAACTCAGTATGCCACAGGTGCCAATTTTAACAATAGCGTGGAAGCCAGAGAACTGTTCTGGCAATTCACTGTCCAAGTTAATCCTCCACCAGGCCTGCATAAACACTGAGCATCAAAAGTATTCTCAAGATGGGACCCTGAAAATTATGTGTTTTATTGTATGTGATTACTGCATTCATGTATGTATTTTTTATTACACTATATATTTAATTCTATCTTTGTGGATCATTATTTGTAGTTTCCAAGTTCAATATTTACATTTATTTGTACATAATATGTTGCCTGCTAATGATTTCATGGGACTTACTTTATCTAGTTAAAGAAAGCACAGAGGGATGTGATCTGTTTTGAAGTCTCTAGCTAAATAGACCAAATGCACTCAAATTATTGTAAGCAATAATGCCCCCCCCCCCCAGAGTGGGTATTATGGAGAAATAACAGACTGCTTAAGAGTGTTGTGATACCTATACTGCAGAAGAAGTGCTACACCACTGTGGGAGGAATTATTTCACTTAGAAAATAGTCCTGTGTTAATTTTTTGCTAACTTCTTACTGTAGTTTTTAACTTTGATTTTTGTTGTTGTTGCATTTTATAATATTCAGAACAAGTAGTCTTGCTTAATTATAGTGGAATATTTCATATATTGTACTTATAAAAATTGCTGGGTAATAGTCAATGAATATGTGTGTCTGACTGCAGATCTGAAGCAGTCAGTTTGAGAGAGAGTGTGTGTATCCACAAGTCTGTGTGCATGTGTGTTAAAATAATTGCAGAAAGCAACATTTGACATTGTAGCACTTATCCAACTAGGCTATATCTACATTTGCATGCAGACAGCTTTTGTGTAATGTCATTTTATGGTAGTTTACTAGAGTGCCATAACTTGCTTTACGTGAACCTGTGGCGCATTCTGTTAGGCTCAAAAATAACAGCTATAAGAACATGCCTCATGGCCACCTGTGCTAAGCACACTCCTATCACAAAAGGTGACTTTTTTGGACAGGAAATATCCTTCTTCACAGTAATTACAAATTCTGTTTATAGATGGAATTGTGAAGCAGGTTTCTTTTAAATATTCTGCTTTCCTCCCCCAAAGATTTGCTGTTTGATTCATTGCTCTAAATTTTCCACACAAAGTCTTTTATTGTCTTTGCCATTACTGTCTTGTGTCATGACTGAAACGGATCTACACATATTCAGTTGTTAAACAATTAACAAGAAAAAAACACTTTGCTAAAAGTTGGTTCTTAGTCACTTAGTGTTGCTCATGTCACAATTACTAAAGCACAATTGTTCAAGGTGCCTGCTGCTGAAGTGCTTCAATGTTCATTCATTTTTTCCTGAAATTCTAACAACTAAAAACACTATATAACTCTCTAAGAATAGTATGAATTAAAATTAAAATGTTCTGAAAAAGACGTGCCGTAGTATTAATATACTGTAAAAAGCATGTGATGTTAATCCCAGCCATCCCATCAAGAACAAAGTAATTCATCCTGATGCTCAGCTAATAATAGGTGTAACATTCCACTGAGTGAACTGGGGTGCACTTTAGCTTATCCAAGCGGGCAGCCTTCAGGAGAATGAGGAAGAACTTCTTCTGTTGTTGACTGCTACTTCTTAGAGGTGCAGCTATCTTGAAGTGAAAATAATAAATGTAAAGGTGATAGCAGTAAAGTTCACAAAGACTTGTGACTGATTCACTTGTAACTGCATATGCTTATATAGGTGTGCTCTGAGTGCTGGTGTACTTCAGATACCAGGAATGAACAGTATTTACATGACAATTGTGATAAGACTTTGATAGCTTGAAGCAGTCAAAGTGCACCCCAAAAGCTGAAAATGCTAATGTGGCAGTGTACAGAGAGCCCCTTTTCCATTCTGTTGTGAGATACCGCAGAAGTCAAGCAAAAGAGGAATACAATATTAAAATAAAATGTATGTAATATTAGTAGATATCTGCTATCTGTTGTGCAGGGCATGTGTCGTAAAGGATTTTTCATTATAGATATATGCAGTGCAGTATTTACTGTTAGAAGGAAAATGTATGCTAGAACACAAAAACAAGGCATTCATAAATTATATTGCATCAAGGATGGTGCGGCAAATGCAAATCCGCATACTATAGTGCTGCATTTGAAATGTACAAGCTGTGATTTTACAAGGGATTATTTGAATGCTGTGACAGATAATCCCAGAATAGTTTATCTTGCATATCAAACAATGGCAATTGTAATATGGCATTACATTTACACATCATCTAATGAGGCACAATGTTAATTATTTATATTGTTACAATATAAATTCAAGAACAAAATATTCCTGGAGATTCAGAAAGAACCCCAGCTTTGTCAGTAAGAATGGTGCAAAAATGGGTTGTTTAAACAATGCAGGGATTTGCAGTTGAGAAGCATGTTAGCAGCAATGAGACAAGACATCACTATCAGCTGATTTGCATGTCTCTGAATCCCCCTTAGCTATTGTTATTGCTAATCATCATTTTCTTATGGGAGTTAACACTGACAGCACATGTATCGCATTGGCACATTCACCATGCATTCACTCTCTCTCGTACTCAAAGACACATGCATGCACTCATGTACCTCTTACCTGGCCCTGAGTTGAGAAAATGCCCCTGATTTCTCTTTTTATGTTTTGTCCCTGCCCTCCTAAATCATGAATCCCTATAGTCAGTTAATAATGTCCTACATTAGACTAATTCTTATTATTATGATTCATAAAGTGCATTATTATGTTAGACCCATTGTGATATTAACTTTTTAAGTGAGTGCACCTAACAAGTGAATTAGTTTCCCTAGTGTCATCTAGTATTCCCCATGGATTTGTCCCAAAGCCAACCCCCACACAGACACCCCCATCCCGTCAAAATGCCCCCAGTTTTTCAGAGAGCATCTGCTGTTTCCTTTTATACTGCCATGTCCCTCTTAACTCATAGACAGTTGAAAGCAGTAAATAGTAACAAACATTAAATATTCATACTGCATACAGTGTAAAAAGAATACCCTGTTACACTATCTTCTCAGTTACCATAGAGGGTTAAGGCCCCTATTTTTGGGAGCTGTGCTCTGTATAAAAGGTATAGGGTTTAATATTTTCCACTTTTATTTATTTTTTATGTGGTAAGGACTTTAATATGATATGGAAAGATGTCCCTTGTGTTTAGTGGTGGCATAGAGTTTTAACACTATAGTGTTCCATGCTAAGGATACAAAGTTTGAATTTTTTTAAGTCCTGTAAGGGTGTGTCCCCTAGTGTCCCATGTCTTTCATTCTGCAAATTTTTTTTACACAAACACACACATTCATCCATTCACCCACAGATGAATACACAGAAGCCTACCTCTACCTTCTAACTGACCACCATGTTGTGGTCTCAGAGGCAGCCACAGTCTTGCACATGCACTCAAATATGTATACACACACATGCCAACACTGTCTGCTAAGCACTCTGACACTTACCTCTACCACAGTGGGTAAACATAAGTTTTGCCATGTTCATTAACACAACCAGCTATGTTCATTAATAGGATAGATACTTGTGTGTGTGTGTGTGGGGGGGGGGGGTGCACATGGCTAATTACCATAAGACACACACTCCGGAATGCCCCATTAGCACTTAGATGGCCGTGGACACAGCTCATCATGGTGTTGCACATCATCATGCCAAAGCACTCTGGCAGGGCATCTGTGAATTGGAAATGGTTATGTGAGGCATACGTACTGTGAACACCTCGCTGTAACCGTTTTGAGTTTGCCCGAAATTATCTCGTCATGCTAATATTACAGCATTCATTTTTCAATTTGCTTCTATAAGTTTACATTAATTACTTAGTGCTACTTACTTTGATTTAATCCTTATATATTTGTTTCCTTTTTCTTTCCTTCTGAACTTTTTTTTTGTCATTTGAGCATATTCATTTATTTTACCAATTCTTTCAAATTGTCTAAGACAATGAGAAAATCTGCAGTGCTTACTTCAGTCTTAGAGTCACTGAAACTCATACAGACCAAGCAAACAACAAGTAATGCCAATTCAATTAATTTTTACAGAGTGTTGTAGGAAAGTTTTGTCAATGATGGTTTTACTTTACGTGATCTTATTCATAAAATATCTTTGTTTTTCAGTATTTTACAGTGCAGGACTAAGATACCTCACCCATTCCTGTCCCATAAATAAATAAGACCATGACCTTCAGTAACTAGAATATGTAATACGGAAGCTCCCAAACATCATTAGACAGAGATGCGTTTACTCCACTGACATTAGTCTGCAGTCACACAGACAGCATTTAGGTAGATGCTAGGATGAAGACTTTCAAAGTTGTCAGAAAATCTGTTGACATTTTGTGGAGCCCTTAAGTTCTGTATGTGATTTAATTATATGTGACATTTAAGAACAATGGGACTCCTCATAAGTGAAGTAACCTGATGCATGTTTTTAACTTAGTTATACACCTTTAAAGTTACCATAGTTTTAGCGGTTCCTCTTATAACGAAAGGTCTCAACTCAGCCTTTAAACATCCAGCAGTCCTTCTGTAACAATGCTGCTGCCAGATGTCAAAATTACACTCACTGTCTTATTTTTCATCAAGAGTTTTACCCAGTTCGATGAGTTACATTCACAAAGCTGAATATGTGTACTATGGCTATTCTTTTATTTGACTTTAGCAATTCAAAAGTGAGGGACACACACACACACACACGTGCAAGCGTATACACACACACACACACACACACACACACACACACACACACACACACACAAAACCATTTGATATGTGGTTGCTCTGTCTGAGATATTGTGAAAGTTAAAACTTTTTTCTTTTGCAAAGGAACATGTTCATTAGTCTCCCTTCTCCCTTGCTCACTGCATCCACACATCCTTACCTATACACAAGGACATGTCCCTTTACTATAGTTTAGTGGCCTCACAGTTAGCAAACACATTGAGGTTCCAATTACAGATCTAATAAAGTTGACCATAAAATGCTTAATGTTTGCACACTGATTTTTGAAAACTGCATCCCCACTATGTAGTTTGTTTCTGAATATTTTATGTTCTGCTATCTAAATACTCTAATGAAATTTACATATTTGTAGAATTAAAGTTTGAGCAGGCCATGCAACAGCCTTTTTTGGAATACCTCACCTAACCAAAGGCTTCTGTTATATACAGGTCACATGATTTCCCTACTGTGAAACCATGCTGCCTTTGAAAATGTAACATATTTTTCTTAGTATTTCTTAGCTAGTTTCTGTCAAGTCAAACTGACTGACTTTTTTGTTTCTTCCAGCTTTCTTGTACTGCTTGTGGGAATGGAGAGTAAGATTATAATGGGAATCTTCCCCTGTTCAAATACCAAACCATCATGCCTTACTGTGCTAAGCAGTGTTGCTGGTTGTGTTGTTCACGTCCACCTTGCTTGACTAAACCATCTAAGACAAATTTATCTCTGCTCATTTATCTTCTTCTCCATTAGTTAAAATGTTAGTATAGGTCCCATTTTCTGTAAATAAACTGCCACTGCCCCCTAACCAGAACATTTTTATTAACTGGGTTTGATATCACATTCTCTTCTTGTTGTAAGGATACAAAGACTTATTCATTCAGCATCCGTTTCTTTTTACTGCCTCTCTATACATACCTACCCTCCTGTTTATTAACCTGGCCTGCAGTCCATCTTTTATTAGTCCTTAATAAACTGAACATGCAACTGATTATGTTATCTTTCAGTTGGTCTGACTTGTTACATGTCAAACTGCCTTCCCTGCATCTTTTTGTTTAACTGTCACAGTATCCTTAATAGAGATAAATAAATTACTCACGTAATTCAAAGAATAAGCACATCTCTGTTTTATTACATGTGATGATCTTGTTCACGGTATGACATTATCCTTCTCTTCCACAGCTTCTTTTGGGCTTCTTTATGTTTCCACACTCTTTGCCAGTGGTATTTCTTTATACTTCCTAAATATGTGTTTCTATTCAGATTTCAGTGCCCCTTATTTGAAGAAGTGAAGTGAAGTGTTTTTGCTCTTTCATTCTGACTTTGCTTCATGCAGGGGCTACCTTCTCTTTCTGATGGCATTTCTGATACTGAACAGTACCACAACTCAAGATTCAAACAGCTGCAGTGAGCACAAACATATATCAGGTGCAGTGTGTGTATAAACATCATCTTCTACAGGAATAAATAATAATTAGCTCCTTAGCAAATGCTGTTTATTAGGAAAATGCAAAGAAATTCTTTAAAATATCACACTATCTCAAACACAGCAACTCCACATATCCAATAATTTCCCCTTCATAGGCATCATAGAGCATTTATTTCACTTCTTTACTTGTTGCATAAGAAAACACATTTCTTGTAGACTGACAAACACAAGACCTTTTTTTTCTTTATCAGAAATAGCAGGATTTTGGACAAATAATTTTTGTTGCTTGGGGAGACCACATGAACCTTTAGGTACAAGATGTCAAATACTGAACTGCACAGGTCGAAATTCATTGTTTTATGATAATGAGCTATTATTTGGTGAATGGCAGCCTAACTTCTTTATATATATATATATATATATATATATATATATATACACATTAATGTCCATTTTATCCTACAATGCACTGCTTCAGTAAAATATTTTACAAAATTTACAAGTACAGACTGAAAACAAAACTAAGTGAAAAAAGAATTGAATTCCAGTAAAACAGATCCCCTTGTGACACAAGCACATTTAAGTAAAGAGTGGTTTGTGTAGATGTAGGGCTCCAAACAAGACCTAGCAGCTATGTATACATCAGTATAGGTGGAACACAGGGTTAGGTGGTCTAAGCACAGCCACTTTAGGTTTCACTGTTAAGTGAACTCATTATCAAATAAAACTAGCACCCCAGTACCAAGAATCAAGTAAAACTGGCACCCCAGTACCAAGAATCAAGTAAAACTGGCACCCCAGTACCAAGAATCAAGTAAAACTGGCACCCCAGTACCAAGAATCAAGTAAAGCAGGCACTCCAGTACCAAGAATCAAGTAAAACTGGCACTCCGGTACCAAGAATCAAGTAAAACAGGCACTCCAGTACCAAGAATCAAGTAAAACTGGCACCCCAGTACCAAGAATCAAGTAAAACTGGCACCCCAGTACCAAGAATCAAGTAAAACTGGCACTCCAGTACCACGAATCAAGTAAAACAGGCACTCCAGTACCAAGAATCAAGTAAAACTGGCACTCCATGACCAAGAATCATGTAAAACTGGCACCCCAGTACCAAGAATCAAGTAAAACTGGCACGAATCAAGTAAAACTGGCACCCCAGTACCAAGAATCAAGTAAAGCAGGTACTCCAGTACCAAGAATCAAGTAAAACTGGCACTCCGGTACCAAGAATCAAGTAAAACAGGCACTCCAGTACCAAGAATCAAGTAAAACTGGCACCCCAGTACCAAGAATCAAGTAAAACTGGCACCCCAGTACCAAGAATCAAGTAAAACTGGCACCCCAGTACCAAGAATCAAGTAAAGCAGGCACTCCAGTACCAAGAATCAAGTAAAACTGGCACCCCAGTACCAAGAATCAAGTAAAACTGGCACTCCAGTACCAAGAATCAAGTAAAACTGGCAACCCAGTACCAAGAATCAAGTAAAACAGGCACTCCAGTACCAAGAATCAAGTAAAACTGGCACCCCAGTACCAAGAATCAAGTAAAACTGGCACCCCAGTACCAAGAATCAAGTAAAACAGGCACTCCAGTACCAAGAATCAAGTAAAACTGGCACTCCAGTACCAAGAATCAAGTAAAACTGGCACCCCAGTACCAAGAATCAAGTAAAACTGGCACTCCAGTACCAAGAATCAAGTAAAACTGGCACTCCGGTACCAAGAATCAAGTAAAACTGGCACCCCAGTACCAAGAATCAAGTAAAACAGGCACTCCAGTACCAAGAATCAAGTAAAACTGGCACTCCAGTACCAAGAATCAAGTAAAACTCTTAAACACTCAAGAGTATGTTGACAACATGAACAGGATGTTATCTGATAATACTACTTACAAGAAAATAGATCAGCATGAAGTGCAGCATATCATACAGACAGTAAATGATGTATTGCAAGATCTTTTGACCTGCCGACAAATAAGTATAGAGATTTTTGAATATCTATCAATACAACATCCAATAACACCTATCATTAAATGAATACCCAAAATCCATAAACAGATTCATCCCATACCCATGAGACCTATTGTATCGGGGGATGGTTGGGTAACCTCACATATCTCCGTTTTTTTAGAGAGCATTTTGCGACCAGTAGTGGATATGTTTCCATCTATCCTAAAAGACACACATCATTTGTTAAACACCTTGCAGTCAGTGCAGCTCAATAATTTAACATCACAATACTTTCTTATCACCCTTGATGTAGAAAGGTTATCCACCTCGATCCCCAATGAGATTGGGGTACAATATATTAGAGAGTTGCTGGCAAAGGAAACCTTATTTACCAATGCTAGGAACATACTGATTAGCCAGCTACTGGATACTGTTTTGACCAACAATGTTTTTTCTTTTGGTGGTATGCATTATTTGCAACAGTGGGGGGTAGCCATGGGCACCCCCTGTGCAAATACATACGCGAACCTTGTAGTATATTGGTGGGAGAAACTTTATTTATTTAACCATGAACAGTTTAAATCTGTGAGATACTACAAGCGTTTCGTAGATGATATTTTTATCATCTGGGAGGGACCCATAGAACCACCAATTTCCTTAGATTTACTAAAGAATATTCACCTAAGGAGATACACTTTTTAGATGTTACCCTTAAATTGACAGATAATGGGACCATTACATCCTCACTATACAGAAAACCAGTGTGGAAGAATGGCCTATTGACATACGATAGTATGCATCCGAGGCATACCTTTCAAGGCATTGTGAGAAGTCAATTCATCAGGCTTCTCAGACTATGTCATGAACCTGAAGTTTTAACCAAGGAAGCAGATTTTTTGGAAAAGTTATTCTTGGATAGAGGGTATAATAGCAAAATGGTTAGGGACATAAGGCATGAAGTCTTGGGAGATATGCATTCTATAAACACAGGTTCTGTGATTAACACCCAAGGAACAACAAGATATTTAGGATTAGAGAAGACTAGAAATAGAGGGGATAAGATCAACTATCTGATGAGATATACCAGTGATGTTGACAGCATACGACGGGTTGTCTCTAGCAATTGGCATATATTAACTATGCATACACACATAAAAGAAATGATAGGTAGTAAACCCAGGTTCCAATATAGGAATAGCGACAATTTGAAGTTGATTTTGTGCAAGGATCCTGGTATTTATATAGGCCAAGATAAGGCGATAATGAACAGGTTTTTGACACAGGGTACTTACCCTTGTCATCATTGCAATAGATGCAGATATATCTCTAAATCACATATGTTTAAGCACCCACAAATGGACTATATTTTTCAACCCAATTTTTATGCTAATTGTAGTAGTACCAATTTGGTCTACTTAGCCAATTGTGATTCATGTTCAGCATTCTACATAGGTCTCACTAAAAGGAGACTACGTGATCGCATATACAATCATTTATATGACATTCGCAAAAGAGATGATACCAATGCGTTGGCAAGGCATGTCATAGAGTGTCCGACATATAGTTTTAACTTTAGAGTTATACAATTGGTCCAACATAATGAATGGGGAGGTGATGTGGATAATCAATTAGCTCTTGCTGAATTACATTGGATTATGAAGTTAGCAGCACATTTACCCCCTGGTATAAATAACCATATTTCGATCAAACCAGCACGAATGGGGAGAAAATGAAATGATATGATGTATTCATTTATTTATCTATTTATTTATTTATTTGGTTTAAAAATTTTTTATATAGTATTTTCAAAATATTACATTTTTTATTTTGATAAAATATTTATATATTTTTGTATTATTATATATGATAATATCTATTTGATTATTTAATATAAAAAATATATATATCCTTCCATCTAGTCCATTAAGTGGTTAGCTAATTCATTTGATTTGTGATAAACACTTGGATTTGGTTTTATGTATAATAGTAATTTTATTATAATTCATTATATATAATATTATATATACTACATACATATATCCGAATCATCATTCTCTATCATTTGGCAGACCTATATACCTATTTTTCGGTCTGATGATCTTATATGAGGCGTATCTTTGTATTGAGATGGCAATGGATGCCTGATTTGATTTTTGTTTGATTTTTGTTTGTTTTTAGTGGGGCTTTTCAGCTCCTTTTGGCATAATTTTATATGCTGCAATAAGGCTTATATTGAAACAGTGATATGCATTGTACATATACCTTTTATGCTTTATCTGTGCATTTTTGCGTATATGTGATGCTACGATAGAAATGATGTGTACATTATATATAATATATGATATGTGAACACATCGATCATTATATGCATATATGCAGTACATTTACATTTTTAAGATATTTTTAAGATATTTTATAGGATTATGTAAACACTATATGACAATGATATACCAACTATATATACATATTAAATAGGCACACTGTATAACAATGGTGTAAAATTTGTTGTATCTATAATTAACATTTCAGTCACATGATAAGTATTTACATGATTTTCGATACTATGAGATATAAAACATTTTATATGTTGTGTTACTTTATAAACCGGGTGATCAACATTAGGAACTTTTTATAACAATGAGATAGTAATGTACTTTGATCGTTTGGTTTGATTTAGAAACATAATGTTTATGTTTTAATAATTTGAGCTGGTTTTTTGTATCAGCGTTTGATTCTAAATGTTAACTGATATTTGCTACTGAATTTAACCAGCTATATTCATGTTATGCAAGTATAGTAGTGAATGGGTTAAGATACAGCTATTTAATTTGTGTGATTAAGTAATTAATCAATTTATCTCCTGCCTTTTTTGGTATATAAGTGAAATTAAATTTGTAAGAATGTTATCTGAAGAAGCGTAGCTTAGTACTATGCGAAAGCGCTCATTTTTACTCAATAAACTGGAATACGTTTTACATCGTGTCTGCCACTGGATTTTATTTAGTTTAAGAAAGAACTTGCATATCGTGGTTGGTCTTCTTACTACTCTACATTCATTTTACAAAATTTACAAGTATAGACTGAAAACAAAACTAAGTGAAAAAAGAATTGCATTCCAGTAAAACAGATCCCCTTGTGACACAGCACATTTAGGTAAAGAGTGGTTTGTGTAGATGTAGGGTTCCAAACAAGACCTAGCAGCTATGTATACATCAGTATAGGTGGAACACAGGGTTAGTTGGTCTAAGCACAGCCACATTAGGTTTCACTGTTAAGTGAACTCTCATTATCAAGTAAAACTAGCACCCCAGTACCAAGAATCAAGTAAAACTGGCACTCCAGTACCAAGAATCAAGTAAAACTGGCACCCCAGTACCAAGAATCAAGTAAAACTGGCACCCCAGTACCAAGAATCAAGTAAATCAGGCACTCCAGTACCAAGAATCAAGTAAAACAGGCACTCCAGTACCAAGAATTATGTAAAACTGGCATTCCGGTACCAAGAATCAAGTAAAACAGGCACTCCAGTACCAAGAATCAAGTAAAACAGGCACTCCAGTACCATGAATTATGTAAAACTGGCATTCCGGTACCAAGAATCAAGTAAAACAGGCACTCCAGTACCAAGAATCAAGTAAAACAGGCACTCCAGTACAAAGAATCAAGTAAAACTGGCATTCCAGTACCAAGAATCGAGTAAAACTGGCATTCCAGTACCAAGAATCAGATAAAACTGGCACCCCAGTACCAAGAATCAAGTAAAACTGGCATTCAAGTACCAAGAATCAAGTAAAACTGAAACTCCAGTACCAATAATCAGATAAAACTGGCACTCCAGTACCAAGAATCAAGTAAAACTGGCACTCCAGTACCAAGAATCAGATAAAACAGGCACTCCAGTACCAAGAATCAGATAAAACAGGCACTCCAGTACCAAGAATCAGGTAAAACTGGCACCCCAGTACCAAGAATCAAGTAAAACTGGCACTCCAGTACCAAGAATCAAGTAAAACTGGCACTCCAGTACCAAGAATCAGATAAAACAGGCACTCCAGTACCAAGAATCAGGTAAAACTGGCACCCCAGTACCAAGAATCAAGTAAAACTGGCATTCCAGTACCAAGAATCAAGTAAAACTGGCACTCCAGTACCAAGAATCAAGTAAAACTGGCACGCCAGTATCAAGAATCAGATAAAACAGGCACTCCAGTACCAAGAATCAGATAAAACTGGCACCCCAGTACCAAGAATCAAGTAAAACTGGCATTCCAGTACCAAGAATCAAGTAAAACTGGCACCCCAGTACCAAGAATCAAGTAAAACTGGCACTCCAGTACCAAGAATCAAGTAAAACTGGCACTCTAGTACCAAGAATCAAGTAAAGCAGGCACTCCAGTACCAAGAATCAAGTAAAACAGACACTCCAGTACCAAGAATCAAGTAAAACTGGCACTCCAGTACCAAGAATCAAGTAAAACTGGCACTCCAGTACCAAGAATCAAGTAAAACTGGCACTCTAGTACCAAGAATCAAGTAAAGCAGGCACTCCAGTACCAAGAATCAAGTAAAACAGACACTCCAGTACCAAGAATCAAGTAAAACTGGCACTCCAGTACTAAGAATCAGATAAAACAGGCACCCCAGTACCAAGAATCAAGTAAAACTGGCATTCCAGTACCAACAATCAAGTAAAACTGGCACCCCAGTACCAAGAATCAAGTAAAACTGGCACTCTAGTACCAAGAATCAAGTAAAGCAGGCACTCCAGTACCAAGAATCAAGTAAAACAGACACTCCAGTACCAAGAATCAAGTAAAACTGGCACTCCATTACCAAGAATCAAATAAAACAGGCACTCCAGTACCAAGAATCAAGTAAAACTGGCACTCCAGTACTAAGAATCAGATAAAACAGGCACCCCAGTACCAAGAATCAGTAAAACTGGCACTCCAGTACCAAGAATCAGATAAAACTGGCACTCCAGTACCAAGAATCAAGTAAAACTGGCACTCCAGTACCAAGAATCAGATAAAACAGGCACTGGTGCCCTCTCATTATCCTCCTGTTTTATTTTGTCTTAACAGTAGGTATAAACTGATGTTTTCCAAGCTGGACAAACTCATGGCAATGGCTACTGCCTGAATGCTGTCATGACATCAGGAGCATGACCAGTTGCTGCTCTAGCTGCCACAGAACAGTGTGTCAT
Source organism: Protopterus annectens (assembly GCF_019279795.1). Classification (NCBI taxonomy): domain Eukaryota; kingdom Metazoa; phylum Chordata; order Ceratodontiformes; family Protopteridae; genus Protopterus; species Protopterus annectens. Next base: position 1,363,511,682 of record NC_056743.1, read on the forward strand.
GGCAGAAAGGAGAAGGCCTCAAGGGCTTGTTTCATAGCTACAGTTTTACTGGGCATAGATAAGTGTAAGATGCCTGAGCAAGTTGTTTTTTCAAGAATGAGATGTAAAACCTAAAATAATAAAGGTAGTTATATTAGCTTGTTAGCATGTTACTGGCATAATGGAATATATAATACGATATATTCAAATACATTCTCTGAAAAGCACAAAGATTGTAACATCTGACAGTATTTATTGGCAAAAATCCTCAATGCTGTCAGAAAGTGCATTTTATGAAATAATGGATGAGAAATCAATCATGTCTTGTAAAATCAACGACAGATGGGAAGTACTGCCCCTTCCTTGGAAAACTGCTGCATGCAGCGTGGATATTTCAGATTTTAGCTTATTATATAGGTGCTTGCGGATGGAACCAGTAGAAAATCTGGAGTAAATAAAATACAAGATGTCTGTTTTTTTATTTTCTAATGTCACTTGATGCTTTATAATAAGTGAAATAAGGCTCTAACACAATGTTGATATTTATCTCTCCGTGCAAGGAGGAGGGAATCCTCTGCCGTCTAAACAGCTAGGAAAATTCTGAGGGTTTAATTAAGCTCAGATTGCAAAGTTAACAAATATTGGCTTTCAATAATTCAACACAGCAAATTCCTGTACAAAAGCCAATGTCACTGGGGAAAGCAGAAAAAAGTGAACATTTTTTAAACTAACGTTCAGGAAGGCAATGCTCTGTACTATCAGTGATGCACTACTTAAACATGAAGACATTTCAGATAGTCTTTGCTGGTGCCGTAGGTTAATGTGTTGACATAGTAGGCCAACTGTTCTTTTTTGACTTCACCTTGCACACTTCAGTATTTCTCAGCCCATCAGTAAGTATGGCTTAGTAACTGATCTACTGCTTGAATGCATGCATAGCTCATGCCTGCCCTCCTACTAGGTGTAAATTCTTGAGTCAGACTGTCAGAAACTGAAAGGGTATACCTAGCAAAAATGGCCTGATTAATGCAGCTGCATTGACACTGGGAGGAGAAAAAAGAAACCGTCAAAGCACAGCATACTTTGTTATTGTACACTGGAAAGATTTTGTGAAACTAATTGGAAACTGTGCCATTGAGGTCCCTGAGCTAAAGTTCATGTTAAGAGTACCTGCAGGTGAATTTTGTCTGTTCCAAAAAACTGTAAAACTTTTGTAACATTAAAACCACTGTCCTGATATCTACATATTATCCATTGTTAAAAGTAAATTTTTAGTATCCCATAAATGCAGTACTACAGACACTATTCAAAGAATGCAAAGCTTTCTTAAAGTACTCTTACTTTCTTAAAGTAAAATGTTATTTCAACTGTACATGCACTGAATTTACACCAGCATGTTTTGTACTATATCTTTCTTGCTGTTTAACTATGTACATTCCAGCTGTTCATTTTACTGCAAAGTCTTCTGCGGTTGGAAAAGTATGCTTCCATGATGAAAGGTTATGTCATACACAAGAGATAATATGCATAATTACTCTTACCTAATGTAGTGCTCTGTAAACAACTAGTGACTGCACAGTTTACTTACAAAGACTTATTGCTGGAGAATTACAGAAACTAAAAAGGCAACTTGTTAAACTTAGCTGGCCGACAAAAAGGAGTAGTCACACAAAACAAAGGAGGATCCACATAAGAGAAAAATGCAAACAGCACTGACATCAAAACAATCTAGTTCACAGAACTCAGCAATGAGCAGGGTGCTTGGGCAGTGAATGTGTACATTGGGGTGCCCTGTAGTATAAGCTGTATTTTGAGGGGACCGTCCGTCTTTGTGGTCACTTTGCTTTTAGTCAACCTTATTAACATGTGTGGTAACATCCTGAATGCCCTGCAGAATACTATATGCCCCTTATTAGACAGCATCCTAGCCTCTCTTCAGTACATGTACTCATAAGGCTGATGTGATTGCAAATGCAAAAGGATGCCTGTGTATAGGGGTACAGTCATAACCATCTACTATGACATGGCAGGTGGCATACCATAACACACAGTACACCAACCCTGTACTCTCTGAAAATAAATTGCACTTGTCTTTTTTTTAAATAAATCTTTGCATAACTCCATTTGATAAGACTAAAAGTGTGGACTTCCTTAGGAAATTTCTTAATTGTTGTGATACCCATAAGAAATAGCTATGCAAGTAAACTCACAAAGGAAGTCTTTATGTAACCCCTTCAACAGCACATTTCTTATAGCAGCTGTACCCCACCCTTGCTATTATACACAGACTAAGAACACTGCAGGGCACTCAGCTGTTCACACGATCCAGAAACTACATCCTTGTCTCCAGCTCAGGTAACTGGAGTTCATCCAGTAATCCCAGTGATGACTGTAAACTGCCTGGGGGGGTGGCAATTATTTACTTACTACAACCCACAGGACTTTCCCCTCCAAGAAACCACAAATTTTAAAAGGAATAGACCACACATATTACAAAAATTTGGGAAGAGTTGAGAACAATACCCTCTGCAGAAACAGAAACAGACACACACACACACACACACACACACACACA
>NC_056743.1:1363519235-1363618178 GCF_019279795.1 Protopterus annectens
TTAGTCTAGCTGTTTTCTATATTTATGTGAGACTATCCTACAATATTGTTTTAAAGTATTTTCCTGTGATCTCTGAACTCTCTATTATCACTGTGTTGAATCAGTGAGTATTGTCTTGTGTTTTTATTATTTATTAAGTATTTTTAAACCTTTTAATTGTGGCTGTTTTGTGTAGAAATTTTTAAGCTCTTAGTATGCTTGCATGTATTTGGTGATACTGTATAAGCCACTACAATAGCCTTAGCCCTGGGTTGCTCTTACCAATTGGACAACAGTAATATTGCACAGTAGAATTGGACACCCTTTGGTAAGGGCCTGTATAGTAGCTGATAAGAATAGTTGGTGGCAGTGATTACTACCTTATAGCCTGAGCAGAAGGGGGCATAGCGAGTGAACCTGTGCCAGCCTTCCCCAGTAGTGTCTGTGTGTTTGTATATAACTCAAATCTCAAAGTGTGTGTGTGTGTGTGTGTGTGTGTGTGTGTGTGTGTGTGTGTTTGTGTCAGCTACTTGGCAGAGACACAAAGCACTGGTTGGACAGAAAGGGTATTGGAGGTTTTGGCTTGACTACTCAGTTGAGATCTGAACCCTATAGCTGTGCCAGTGGACAGTCTTATTGGGGATCTGGAGAGAAAGGGAGAAACCAGCCCAAAACTGACTGTGATGTCTGTTTGCTCTTAAGGGAAATTGTACTTTACTGTGTGTGTACTTGTTATCCTCCTAATGTGGATGCCCCTCACTGGTGCTAGTGGTGAGAATTGAGGCTCCTTGATTACTGGGCCAGTGCACGGGCATCACATCACCTATCATGTTTAGTAAAATTGTTTGTACCTCTGCTTTATCTGCATTGTGAAAGCATACTCAAGTTTTATAGTTAGATGGAAGAAGCTTCACTCTAGTAGTGCAAATATTAGCTTTGTATTTTGAGTTACAGAAAGCATGTTAAGAAAAAACAAATGCTGGATGAACACTTGCCCAAGTTAGATTTCCTGGAAAACAACCACAATTTCAAAAATACTGGAAAAAAAATATTTAAGCACATCTTGCAAAGTTTATATCTATGTAGAAGACTAAAGTCATTCATTGTCTGTATTAAAAAAGCTAGTGGGGTAGATAACCAATGAGCTAGTCTCTGATCTTACTTTTCTGGAAAAGAAGGGAACAATATACACATGGGATGGAAGGATTTGGATTAGAATATCACTGTTTCAGGTTGTAACATGTCACGTGTGTTAACAGCAGGATGACCTCAGAAATTTAATACAATATTAAAAGGGGGTGTCAAGGGCACAGCCACCATGGGTCCTAACAATATCACGTTCACTGGGAAGCATAAAGTACTACCCACCAAAGTCCCTACAACAGCACTTGAAACTCAAATGTCTTCACTGGTTATTCCTTTAAGTGTGAAGAATTGCAGTTGTTCTACCCTTGTATAAAGGTGGTCCATCTACTGACCATGGGAACTACAGATCTACTTATCCCACTAGTATTTCAAGGTCATGGAATGTGTTATTGCTGAATTAATAAACAATGGGATGGGGGACCTTATCACCTAAACTCTAACCAGTTTGGCTTTGTAAAGGTCAAATCATGGCTTATCATCCTAGCTGAGTTCTTTGAAAGGGTTACTGAGACATGAATAAGGGGTATACAGTCTGCACTTCTTACCCAGACCTTGTCAAATCCATTGGCACTGTCTCCCAAGCTGGAATTACTAAGATACTCTCATTTGTAGCTCTCTGGATGAATAACTGGCTATCTGACAGTACCATACCATTAACAATGGTGGTATTTTCTCTGCACAAAAAATGTCACTAGTGGTCTCCCAGAGGCCTCTGTTCTGGGTTCCCTCATCTTTGGTATAAATTTGTCTGACATAAAAACTGATAATAAGGGACTGCAGCTAATCAAATTTCTTTATGAATGCAAACTGGAAGGTGATTATCAAATCATGTTCTAATAATCAGATTCTTCAGCAAGGGCTGGATCAAAGAAATGTTTGGCATAAGAATTGTAGACTTACCCTGAACTCCAAGAAGTGCAGATAAGTTTCATTTGGAAAATTTAGCATCACTATTGCTTACCATATAAATAACATTCCACTTAAATTGGACACAGTCATCAAGGAATTGTGTATATATGTTGAGAACAGACTCAACTTTGACCACTATGTCTATTTGATAGTTTGAAAATCCTTCTGCCTTGCACAACTTATACTTTATGGTATATCCTCAAGGTCTAAAGAAGTTATAGTCCCACTTTATTTATCCTTTATCAGGTTCATCGTTAACATAATGCATTCTTTGACTTACTTCACTTAGAATCTAAATCAGTTGAGAGTCATGACTTCTTCTTTCGGTAACCATTAGCAACGATGAAGGCCCTGTCCATCTACAAAGAGTAAGTCTCCTGAGGGTGACCTATGCCTAGACTTTTTGCTATGAACATCCTAGCCCTTTTTGAATTAACTAAACAGAACCAGTGGTAAAGCAAGTACCCATTCTAGAGTCGTAACAACATCATGTGGCATGACAAATACCTATCCCAATGTAGCTCCCATTTTTGGAATAGGCTACCCTTACCTATCGAACAAAATACTTTCCTCGCAACCTTTAAAACCAGTCTTGATGACAAGTCGGGTGACTGCAAACTTTTACTGGGATATGTGAAGAAAGTCTACTTAATAAGAGGCATTGTTAGTCTCTTACCAGACCTGGGTGATGTGGCTGAGTTTCTTGATGGTCTCCTTTGGCTGGAAGCGTCTAAGAGCCTATGAACTAGTAACATATATTATTAGCTACTGTGGAATTACATTATATTTTCACAACATTTTTTGGTGTCTTGTGTCTCAATATATGCTGATTAAAAATGTGCCTAAACTTTCTAAAACACATTTAGAAGAGTTTAATTTTTGCGCTTAAACAGAATAATTTGAATGGTAAACAAGAAGCTATCTGAAGTGCAAAGAAACATAATAGTGGTATCATTCATTTATAATCATTACTTTTTTAATCCAATTCATGGACTAAATGAGCCAGATTTTGTACTAAGAGGTAATACGTATAAAGGAGGAGGCATTCCAGGATGGACTGCAAGACCAGGGCAAGAAACACACACAAGAACAATTGTAAAATGAATGTGAACTCCCCAAGAAATGTGCTCCTTCCGGCAACCATCATGCATAGCCAAGATCTGTGTCACTCAGTACTGCTGTACAAATGTACTGCTCAATATTTCCAAATAACTTTCACTAAGGAGGAGTACATAACAGTACTTATTGAGTTTTTTAATCAGCATGTTAATGGTAATGAAAATTGAAAATGGCTACTTCTTAAGTATTTAGCATTCACAGAGATGCTGTTAGATCTACTGTTTTTCTCTTTTGGTAAACAGTTTGTATTGATGTCTCTTCTGTTGAAATCTCCACCATTAGAGCCACTCTCTATTAGGTAGCAGACATTGTAGTAAGACAGGCCCTTTATTCCAAGGTTATTTAGTTAAATGAATCTGCACAGCACACAACGTATGACTTTGTTGTCTATAAAATTGCATGGCAGAATTCTGCAATGCTGTACTAGACTGAGTTAGGTAATCAGTGCAATCCAAATCAATCGATTAATCTTTATTTCTTACTGGGATAGGTGCAATAGAAAACAAATCATAAATACAAAATGACAATACAACCATAGGAATAACACAGTATAAGTACCAAAAAGGTCCCATCTTATAACTTCTGGCAAGATTATGATTATTGACTGGTGAGATGTTACATCATTTGCGATTTATCAAATCTTTATTTCTTTCATTACAGATTATTTCTGTTTATGGCATCTTGTTTCTTTCCTTTTCATTGTCTTTATCTTGCAGTTTAAGTTTTCGAGCTTTGCATTTGTCTTTTGCTTTCTTAAAAAGTAAAACCATTCACAGCGATTGCATGGGAGAGTTTTCATTGGTAGTGGTTTTGAGCAGTCTTGGCCACCAGGGTGAGATCAGACACACTTCTGCAGTGTATTTAAATTAAGTAATAAAGATTAAGAGATGATAACTTTTTGACAAAAAATAAAGTGTCATGTTTAGAAAATGCAACAAAGAAAATGGCCATTTCAGGGAATCTGCATAACAGCAAACTAAAGTAAAAGAAAATATTAAATTCCGTTTGCATTTACTAATTGGTATACTTTATTGTACAATTATAGAAAGCAATATAGGTGCCTCATGAAATGCACATCTTTAATTAAGACATATTTACTGTAAAATACTAACAGTACGTAATTACTGCTGAAATCATTACTTGTATTTTAAAAGGGTTTTTGTTTTAAAAAGTTTTAATGCATTATACTCTTGTTTAACCTTATTGCCCAAATCATTCAAAATCTTAAAGCATCATGATGTTGCATTTCATTTCTGCAATAAACCACCGTGCAGTACAGATTTTAATGTAATTCTTATAGAAGGAGCAGCACTCTGTAGATCGTCTCATGTTTTAGCATTTAAACTTGATAATTTGCACTGTGATTTATTGCATACAAGATACAACAGTTTAGTGATACGACATCAGCAGAGTGTCGTGCTTTACTTACAGCTGCTGTTTCTCTCATTCTTCTGCAAAAAAAGTCAGCTACTGTCAACTGGCACTTAAGAACTATATTTTTGTTCCAGCCAACTAATGAGTTCATCTTTTGGCTGCTGGAAAACATGTCATGCTTGGTCCCATGGGTGTTATTAGAATGGCCACAGTGTGAAATGCTAGTTCACAGCTAGCAGTCTTTTTAAGACTGATACGCATACTACTAAAATAGGCATATTTAAGGGCAAAACATGCAACTGGGGATGGATTAGGCACATCATCTGAAAGTATTTGGGGACAGGTTGCCTGAGGTATCACTGCTGGGAAAGTGATTCTTATGAGTAAAGGGTAAAACACTGAAAATTGTCATATGAAACTAGGAAAGGAAGAGGTAAAGTCCATTTGTAGGACTGTTTTCTGAACATTTGTAGCAAAGTTGCAGAAAGCTGGGTAAATGTATATTTACTTGCTTTCCTCTGTCTTGAAATCTGGCTGTGCATCTATGCAGCTTCTGCTACAGTCTCTTGTCTGATTTACTCATATTTGAAACAGCAGTTTATCAGTCAATAATAACAGCTGTACATTAACAACTTAGCTTATTCACTTCCTTTGTCAATCAAGTAAGTGGCTTGTCTAATGAGTTTTCATGCAGGACTCAAGTCATTTGTCAGTAACAATCTCATAACACAGTATAAAATCTAGAACAAACATTTAGGATTAAAACTGAGATTTTATAAGTGCAAAAAAGAAAATGAAATCATATTCCTATTTGCACAGTGCATCTTCAGTACATACTATATACATACTTAAAAAATGTATGCACACTAGGTTTGTGTGTACTTAATTTTGCTTAACACAGATTACAGAAACTACTGGCATGACTCCATCATAGCACATGTGGGTGTCAGTGACTTGATATGCACCTCTCGGTACTACATGAAGAGAGACGTGATAGGCCTCTCAAGTTATGTGCCCTGGGCAGGTATGCACCCAGCAGTGAGTAGCACTCTACCTTCTTCAAGAATGATTCCACAATATGAGCAAAAAATACTTGACTTAAATAATTTGCTAAATTTTTTGTGTCATTTGAAGGGAGTCCAAATTTTGCCAGCCTAGGAGGATATGACTGACAGACCAGGCTGCTTCCCTAGGAATAGCCTTCAACTATCACCGCTAGGGTTTTGAGTACTGGCAAAGACATTGTCCATCACATAGTATCTTTTTAGGCAATGCCAACCTGATTAACCTACCAACATAATGAACCAAGCAAAGGAAAATATGAAGGTCTTACTGACCAATGCTAGGAACCTGTACAAGAAATTCCACTTCCTATAAGCCCTCCTTAACCTGGGGAAAACAAATGCCTTGTAGTGATTGAGACATTGTTTAAAATGAAGGGGACAACTCTGGTTGTGCAGGGCTATATTTCCTTCCACATATTTAGACCAGCTACTACGTGGGGGGTGGGGGTGGAGACTTGCATCCGGTCAGGTAAGCAGCATGACATGCTAGAGCCTTTTCATGTCTCAGTGACCATCTGCAAGGTCCAGCACCATATATTATCTAGCTATAGAACTCCCTCTGCCAAAAAAGAGCCACAACACCTATCCACAGGAACTAGAATCACTCAGAATTAAACCCAGTGCCATTTTCCTAGGGGATCTAAACCATCCAACTATAAACTTGGAAACCTACACTACCATTAGTGCACAGCATAAATGTTCCTGAACTTTCTTAGTACACATATGGAACAATTAGTCAGAGTACCCACTCAGGGACACAACATCTTGGATCTTGTCCTTACTAATATATGGGGACATCTTGTTCCATCCATTGCGCAACTTCCTCACTTGTTGGGTCTGACCATAAAGCTGTTTTCTTCAAAGTACAACTGAAACCAGGGATCTCTTCCTCTCAATGAATCTTTAGACATTTCTCTAAGACAAACTGCCTGCTCCTAAGTGATATATTGGCAAGCTTCAAATTCCCACCAAACCTAGTTAACTCCATTGAATATGCAACAATACACCAGCATGTAAACAGCTGAATAGATGCAGCTGTATTCTGTAGGAACAATGGCAAGGCAAACATCAGAAACCATAACATTAACAAGCTTTACAATACAAGGAAGAGAATTTCAACCAAAAGTAAGAAGAGTAATTTCTGGAATGATAGAGCTGTTATCACTGAAATAAACAATGCAGAAGTTTAATAAAATCCACCAAAGCCAGGTTTGGGCTAAAACAGTCACCCACCCAAGCCAAAGGTCACCACAAAGCCTTCTTTAATTACATTCATAATCTCCAAAGCATGATGCAGCAATGCATTGAGCTGATCAAAAATTATGTTATCTACACCGAAGTTGAAGATATAGCTAATCTACAGGCCAATAAATTCTGCTCAAACTTCTCCCCTCTATCTTTCCCACAAGATATATCTGAGGCCCACTCCTCTCTAACCTTCTTGCAAGAACAAGTCCTCAAAGCACTGTCAGATGCTAAAAATACTGCATTGATGAGTCCTGACCATTATCACTGGCTGGATGCATACAAAATAGCATGAGGCATGATTTATCTCCCCTCCCCTGAACAACACTGTTCAACATCAGCCTCTGTACAGGTTTTATACCAAGCGAATGGAGAACAGCTATAGTCATCCCCCTACATAAGGGATGACCTTCCACAAGCACAGATAATTGCAGAGCCATACCTCTGACCAGCCTCATATGCAAAACCACTAAAAGACATCATGGAACTAATCAATAAGGACATAAGGAACCTCCAAACACTGGTCCCATTTCAGTTTAGATTCATCAAGGACAGGTCATGCTTACTCAACCTGGTGGACTGTTTTGAAAAAGTCACCAAAGCAAAGGGTGAAGGAAATTGGTATATACTGCCTACCTTAATCTGGCTAATGCTTCTGACCCAATGCTCCCACTCAGTTATAGTAGAAAAGTTAAATAAACTGAAAATATACCTTTATATCACCCCTGGATTACCAACTGGCTCATAGCTAGGATGCAAGATATCAACATAGTGGAAGTTTCCCTCACAAAGAGACCATATACCAGTTGAATCTTCTGGGGTTCGGTGCTGGGATCTGTCCTGTTTGACAAATATTTCTCTGAAGTAAAAGCCAGTACCAAAGGGCTCTGGCTGACTGTTTGCATATGATTGAATGCTAGGAACAGTCATTGAATCCCCAAATGGCTTGGCCATCCTGCAGGGAGGTTTATCTCAAACAAGTAACCAGTGTCAGGATTATGGACTGAAACTAAATGTTAAAAAATGCATTACTGTATCTTTTGGGAAGTTTCCTACCCTGAGGAACTATCACATTAGCAATTTGCCTCTGAATAGTTCATCCATTTGTTGAGGATTTGGGAACATATGCAGGCAGTGCCTAACTTTTGACAAACGTGTCAACTGTCATATGAAAGACCTATATTACACCGGTTATAAACAAAAGGATTGTATCTTGATCTGGGAATGTCATTGTCCCACTTCATACAGCCTTCATTAGGCGATCATTGAGTACAATGCCCCTTTCAGCATGCATCTGTCCAGACAAATGCAACAATGGGAACATCCAAAGAGATACCTTACTAAATGTTACAAGGCCTATGCAATATATTGTACATAACTGCCTCAAAGTCCTGTCACTACACTGGGTATCCCACAGACAGCTAAGAGGTGACCTGTGTCTGGCATACATAGCATCCTCTGACCCACGACTGATGGACCAGATGCATATCAGCAAGTCAGATATCATCAGAAGTACTCAGTCTAGGGATCTAAATCTTTTTTGCAACATCAAAAGAATGATTTGCTGAGACAGGTGTATCTCTTGGAGGATAAAACTGCTTTGGAACAGACTACTCATCCATGTAAAATAAAGCTCATCCCTGTCCATATTCAAGTGCAATTTGGATCTATGGACATGTATAGAAAATTTACCCCAGAACCACCCCCTCTACTTCTAATGGACTGGGGCAACTGCTAAATGCTTTATCCCATACATGGGTCCCCGTTATTTTTAACTGTATGATTCTAGTTATATCCATTATTGGTAATACATAGTTATCATTTGTGGGATGAGTAAGGCCAGTCTATCACCAAATGAGACAGGGAAATTCAAGCAACAAATGGGAAATCGACCAAGCTTAAAATGGCTCTCAAGGACAGCTAGCCTAGTACTTACCTATAAACCTATGAATGATTCAAGAAAATTCAGCAACTGAGAACGTCTGCGCAAAGGTTGCTTGCTGTTTACAGGAGCATTATTGGTGTTCCCTAAGAAGGATAAGTAGTTTTTTCCTCCCAAATGTTAGGATTTATACTTTCAATTGGTTTGTGAATCTCTAACTGAACTGGTCATTTGCTTCAGTAGTTATAGGCCCCTTAGCAGAATGTATCATATCCCAGACAACTGCACGTTCTAAGGGAGAAGACAGACTGAAAAGCTGGAAAAACAAACAAAACTAGGAGCATTAACAGATTTGATCACTGAATATGAGCAAGGAAGCACATTTAAATGGAAAAGCTAGGGGAAAAAAAGCAATGCGCAAGTACTACATGGAAGTGGTTACTGTCAACCTCACAAAAGGGCAACATATGTGTGGGGTTATCATTAGCAGCTCCCTAATGCAACCTTACCAGAACAACAAAGGCTTTAATACAGTATAAAATGCTGTGAGATATAAGTAGGAGTATTAAAGAAGAAAACTGGACATGTAAATTTCTCCCCAGACTCTGTGAACAAACTCCTGGAGTACTGTAATGCATTTTGGAGACTTCTGCTTCATAAAGTCAGGAACACACAGAATGCAGAGCAACATGAAGAGGCTATTTTTATGTTAGCATGGCCAAGGGTATGAATGACACTTTTGGGCATACAATGATTGAGTTTGGGAGACAAGAGGTGGGGTTGAATAATATACACTTGCTGAGTATGTAAAGAAATAAGAATGTAAAACAAGCATGCTTATGAATGTACATGTTTGTGATATGATGTCATGATGGGATGCACAGTGTGAGTGTGTGTATGTGTGTGTGTGTGTGTGTGTGTGTGTGTGTGTGTGTGTGTGTGTGTGTGTGTGTGTGTGTGTGTGTGTGTGCGTAAGTGTGAAGTAGCTTACCTTGATTATTTCCTTTCAAGTTATTACAGAATATAAAAGCAATGTGTTTTGGCTTTTCCCAGTTAGAGGGTCATCACAGCGGATCACTGGTCTGCAGATGGATTGGCAGTGATGTTTTTACAGTGTTGAGTTGCCATCCTGGTACCCAGCCTTCATAGAAGGCACACACATACACACACACACCTACCTGCATGTTTTTAAAACTCATTCAATCACAGGTGGGAGATGCAGACTCTACACAGAAGACACTCCAGCCGAGAATCGAACCAGAGAACCTCTTGCTGTGAGGCAACAACACTAACCACTGCACCACCGTGGCCATTGCTAACTGCAAGTTATTACAGAATGTAAGAAGATTTAAAGAGCAACAGCATGAGAAAATATAACTGAGGACATGTCTGAAGAAACTGTTAATGGTTAGAAACAAGTCTGAGAAACTGTATAGTGTACAATTGCTCCTCAGAGCACTGGATATGTAATGGACAGTGCTGAACATCTAGGTCCTCAGGAAATAAAACACATCTGGATCCTTTAGCCATGGTAGGGCAGAATCCTGAAATTATTAGTTTTTTTTCCAATAACATTGCTGATATTTATGCATTGAGATACCAAAGTTATAGTACTTAATAACATCCTCAAAAGGAAAATAAAGAACTGCTCTAATGCACTTCTACATGTACTGCAAAATTATAAGTCATATGTAAACCTTGCTGATGCACAAACCATCAATGTGTATAGGACTGAAAAAAATGCTGTCTCTAATGTTATTGATAGATATTTTTGATCTGTAGAACTGTATTTGTGGATTTAATTTCCCTTATATGCATCAGCCTCAGAGTTAGCTATCACAGATACAGCACATGGGCTGCGGGGTGATCAGTGTTTACTCAAAGGAGGGTTGCATTTATGTTTCTCAAGTTTTGAGATCTGCTTTTTGATTCAGTGCATTTTGGTGAATAAGACGTTAAACTATCATATACTCACAATATAAGTAATGGTTTTGTGTAATTTATGTGGTGTGCCTAACAGGATATGTCACAGTAGTTAAAATTAGCTGTTCTTGTGAATTTGTATGTTTACTACTTGGCCTATCTATGAGGGTTTGGACAAGATGATTCAGTTCCAACACAATATTAAAAATTAGCCACATCTCAGAAGTGGAAAACTGGTGTATCAGTAAGTAACGTTTTATCACACTTTACACAGCTTCTTCTTTTCACAGTTAGGGGTCACCACCAGCGGATCACCTGATTGGCAGTGGAGTTTTATGGTGTTAAGTTGCCAGCCCAGTGCCCAACCTTCCACAGAAGACACACACACACACATACGCCAATTTAGAGTGTCCAATCCACCTACAGCATGTCTTTGGGATGTGGGAGGAAACCAGAGGGCACGGAGGAAACCCACATGACCACAGGGAGGACATGCAGACTCTGCACAGAAGGCACCCCAGCCAAGGATCGAACCAGAGATCCTCTTGCTATGAGGGGGCAACGCTAACCGCTGCACCACCGTGACTGCCCATCATGCTTTACACAGCATATACAAATAATAGTATGCAGGAGGTCAGGATCAGCTTAAGTGAAAACGTTGTTAAAACTGGCTGTTTCTTTTTTTATTTTTTACAATGTTTCCTGTATTCTTCCATATGTGCTTAGTAATATACTATAGCAAAGTTGCAATAGTTACTTTATCAACCTATTGCATGTATGTATACATTTTATTTATTTATTCCAGTTCTTTACCAGGTACATCCAACTGAACAAATACAAATTTGTTATAGCTGTTTAGTACATATAAGATCGGGAGTGCAAAAAATGGCTTAATTTCATGACACCTTATAGCATACAATAAGCTCTAGGAAGATTATTGTGTCCAGTTCATAAAACTCTCATCCTGTAGGACCTGGCTCAATACAACATGGCATAAATAACGTATGCCTTATTGTGCCATGAATATAGGATGACATAGCAGAATACTAATGAGCATTGTGCAGTACTGCTATGAATTCTAGCTAATTTAAAAAAGAATAGTAGTGTGTTCTGCAATACATAACATTACTGTGTATTGCACATTTATGTATACCAGCTGTCTATAAGGATTCCCTTACAAGGCCATACTGTTCTCCAAGTTCTCCTCAATGTTTAATTGTGTACACAAGTTGCTTCAGTTTCCTTCATGTCCTGTTTGACATTGCTACCAGCATGCCTCTCCCATTTGGGAATGTATATACAGCCTTATTGATAATTATGTATGGCATTTCTGCTTGGCAGAGTTGACATTACATGGATATTAGGTGAATAAGCAGCATATTCATGAAGTGTTCTGATAAGCCACAAAAAGGTGAGTCTCATGCCATGCCGATGCAGCACAGCAGTGGGAGTGTCACACTGTGTAAAGGGGGGTCTCATGCCATGTTGACGCACCACATCAGTGGGAGTGTCACACTAGATAAGGGGGGGTCTCTTGCCATGCTGATGCAGCACAGCAGTGGGAGTGTCACACTACATAAGGGGGGGTCTCATGTCATGCTGATGCAGCACAGCAATGGGAGTGTCACACTATGTAAGGTGAGTCTCATGCCAGGCTGATGCATCATAGCAGTGGGAGTGTCACACTTCGTAGGCAAGTCTCGTGCCACACTGATGCAGCACAGCAGTGGGAGTATCACACTACTCCTTGGGAGAGGACATACTCTGCACAACAAGCAGATGTACACATTCCAGGGGTACAAATACAATGGCATGAAACCATAAGCACTGTCACATTATATTATAATTGATATGAGAGGGTGACCACAACATTGAGCACTGTCACATTACATGATAATGTATAGGGAAGGAATGACACTGGACAATAAACAATGCAACTTTAAATGATAATGGACAGGAGTGGGATAAACTTGAACAACAGAGAATGTAATTTTAGATTAAAATAAATAGATAAGTCATCAAGGGAAGCATCTGGGCAATCAGTGGTTCCTGATGTAGAAAGGGAGAGATCATCAATAATAACACATATTCATACAGTTGGTTTTTGGTGGAATAGGATGTATTAAGATAAGCTGGGGATGACCAATGACAGTGAGCATATTAATAACAACACATAGCAGTTATGCAACATGAAATCTAAAAGCAATGTAACTTTATTAAATAGGAAGAGGGAGATGAAGGAGATATACATGTACAGTTTGTGTTAAACATTATGTTGATCGGGTTATACATGTACTATTTGCTATTCTTATGGATCAGAATTGATTATGTGCCCTGCAAGCTGCATTATATGGAGGAGGATTGATTGCATTTACTGCAGACTATATCATGTAAATTAGAGCAGATTAATTGTTTTGTGTACTACATTATGAGAATTAACGTTGATAACATATAATGGGTACAAGATTTTCCATTTCAAGGTTGATTACATGCACTGCCTGCTACATATGTGGCTCATGGTAGATTATGTGTACTGGCTGCTACATTTTGTAGATTAACATTGATTACATGTACTGCATGCTGTATTATATGGAACAGGATTTTGTACTTGTGCTAGGATCTACATTATGTGGGTTTATGTTGACTACATGAACTGTATTTTATATTATGTATGTCAGGCTTGATCACAGATGTTGCTATTGATGCTCTGTGCATCTCTCATCTTGCAATGCATTCCAGTTTGTGTAGCTGGTTGGACCACATAGATGAGCCTTCTGCTATGGCAAAGGAAACTCTTGCTAATATGTGAACTGCTTTGGCAGCTAGCACTGCAAAATAAAGTGAGTAAAATCATGTGATTCATAGCAGACATGTGAGGTAGCGTTGTCACCTCACAGTAAGACGTTGTCCTGTTCGATTCTCAGCTAAAGCGTCTTCTGTGTGGAGACATGCATGAATGGGCATACCTTCGTTGACAGTTGTGCATCAGGCCTGACAAGTCGGTATGTAAAACTCTACTGCAGATCATTAGCGGACCGGAGTTCCGCTGTGGTGACCCCTACCCAGGAAAAGCCGAAAGATACAACAACTCTGTATACCTTCTATTGCATAACATGTTTGAGTTTCTTCCTTAGTTTTATTAATTAAGACTCATTGGTTCATGGGTTTATACTAGGCTATCTGCCCTGGAGCATTTACAAGCCTAGCCAGAGTGTGTTTGGCTTTCGCCACCCTTTTAGATCGGGTTGCTGTGCCTCTGTAGAGTAGGTCACAGAAGACAGCCCTTTTAAGGTTAGTTTACTGTGCCCCTGTCTAGCAGGGACACAGAAGAGATCCCAGGGGTGAACTTATGATCTCCCATCCACTCGTCAAGATTTCTCTTGAAGAGGGTCAGTGAGGGGCTCTGCCTAACATGGACTGGGATTCTGTTCCAGAGTGAGGGCAGCCTCTGGGATACGATGGTTATTAATTTTAGTGATGTGCCAAGGGCTCTGGTTTGGTTAAGTGACTTACTTGGAGGAAGTGGATGTTTCTGGAAGTCAAATATTCTTCAGGCACACAGCAAGTTTTTTTTTTTTTTGAACTGCATTACTATCTCAAGTACATCTACCAGCTACGGTAGAGATTACTACTGTAAAAGAAAATCAGTAATGTGCAAAAGCAAAAACCTGACACCCTAAATTCTCAAGAAGTTTTAAGAAGACACCTACATCATAAAACTAATGAAATCTAGTCACTGAAATGACTATGGAAGGCGATTATAAAATCAGGCATGGTACAATGAAGCATATGTCTACAAAGATAAACAAGTTAAAATAACAGGATGTTTTAAATGCCGCCCTCTAATCTATGCAAGCCCAGAAAACACTAGAGTTTTCCAGTTGATTTTCAGTGTCATTTTCCAGCTGTATTTGTCCACTTCTGTGATAATTCTAGGATAAGTTCCTCTCCAAGCACCTCTCTCACTTTTGAGTGGCATACTGCTTCTGTTCCATTTCATTCCTCATTGCTGTTTAGCTCTGACTATCCTAGTAACCTTACAACAACACCAACATATGAAGGGCCTAATAGAAGAAGAGCCATAGACTGCTGAGTTTAACCATGTGCTCCAGTTAGGCCCTGAAACAGCTTCCAAAAATCTGGCATCAGATCTCTACTGATATGTTTCAAGCACCTCAGAATGCCTCTCATTGTCTATAATATATTATGGCCTTACCTATTATCTGTGAAGTGGTATCTTCCTTTGCTCAACATGAAATATTTGTGTTCTGTCAGTGACATCACCGTCCTTCCAGTTCAACTTCACCCACTTATAGTACATGATTATCATATGCATCCATTCTCTTCTGATCTATAAATAACCATCTTTATGAAGTACAGCTGGTGATTCCAAAGTGTGTTGGTGGAAGAAGGGAGACTGCAGGGAGTTAATGAATATGTAGGGTTATATCTGGGCTGGGTTTACTTTGAGCATGGTTGCAATTTTTAATAAATAACTGGTCATATGGTTAGTAGAACACCTTGGTGATGACTACACACAAGAACCAAGCAATTCAAAAGTACAATCAATTTATTTAGCTCTTTTTTCTTACACAGACTTCATCAGAATAAAAATCAATGTTTAGAATTTGTTTTTATAACCACTACTTTCATTTTATTGGTGGTACTTAACATCATTTCCTGTAATTTAAACATGCCCCAAGTTTTAATTTGGGAACAATACATATTTCTCAGTACCACTAACATTCCAAACAAATCATTTATAAGCTTTCATGTAACTTATTAAAAAATAAGTAATGTTGAAAATAAATACACAGCACCATTAAATATAAAATTCTATTTCTGAATATTCAAAAATAGTTAAAAGATATGTCAAAGGATAATGGTTAACCTAAATGATTTTCCTGTGTAATACATATCTTAATATATAATATATGGATCCAAAAACACACTAAACTACTCTGGTGTCAAAGTTTAGCAGCATGCATTTTCAATACAGGACCCAGAGATATTTGACCACTGAGACCGGGAGGGGTACTTGCCTGTAGGCATAATTACCATATCAATTTGTGATATTCAAGCAGGGTCTCCCACTGCCCTCCCCATGGGTTGAAATCAACCTGTTCCAAGATGTATAATTGAAAAATAACTGGTCATATGGTACTGGACATACAGCCATAAGCTTCTTCTTCAGACTACATTCAGCAGACTTAATTTACTGAGGTGCCAGGCTACACACAGGGCTTTATCTCACACACCATGAAGCTAGCTACCTAAAGTTGCAGCTTGTATTAGGACTTCTAACAGAGTCACTCATGCAAAAAATAAAAAAAAAAAAAAGAACAGCAAATTTTATATATATATATATATAAAAACAAAGAACATAGACAATTCAAGTGGCAGAGAAAGTAGAGGGTCCTTTAGCAGACCACTTAATAAGAGCCATAGCAATCAGGCTAACAAAACAGAATCTGTTGACCGGCAAAACACAAATTTTCCTTTGAAAAAAATTATTAAAGGATAAAATCTGTAAGTCCTGACCAAAACTAATAATGTATGTGATTCAACAATTAAAGGTTTTCTACCACAGAAATGTGTATGTTCCCAAATAAGTTATACTGAAAAGAAAAACACATAGATAAAAAGTAATTAAACAAAACTAATCATTTAAAAATTACAACAAAGTAGGAGCTATGAAGACAGTAATGTATATCAATACAGTGTGCAGCATAAACTACATTACAAGTTACACTGGTCACTGATGCCAGCAGTCCTAAGAGGTCCTCTTTCAAATATTTAAAGGATAAAGTTAGGATAAATCATAAAGGTTGCTGTGGGCCATTTTTGACAGAACATGAAAAAACGTACAGTTTAATATGGAAGTCCAGTACATGTATAGATCTGATATCAAACCAAAATCTCCAAGGATGTTTTTAGCCATCACTTCCAGTTACGCTTTAAAAGTTATGAGACATGATAAAAATAGGAAAATGTAAAGAACTCCAAATTCAAAGGTTCATGCAGGTGATCTTAATAATGGACTGGTCTCATTTATATCATAACACATTAGTCTGATAATAACTTTTCACAATAAACAAACATTTGTGCACATATGTAACTACACATCAGAAATCAAAAGGTTAAGTAGGACTATACAGTTTCATTAAAGGCCACAGAAAAGTGCAAGCAGAAGAAAATTAATTATAATTCCTTACTGATTTCTGGCCAAGTCTTTAACATTAATGATTATTAAAGAAGTAATGTTATAAACTACCACTGATGAGAAATGGAGAGAAAAGGTTTGTACATCTTTGATGTGACAGAATATCCACACAGATTGTCCTTTTACTGAGCATTGGGTTATGCTCTTAGCACACATACTAACCTTTGGCAAAAACTTAGCTCTGCTCTCAGACTGTACCAGCTGATCTAAATCAGCAAGAACTCTACAGCTTCCTGGTAGTACAGCCTGACTGCTTAGCCTAGATGCCAAGTGCTGTAGTCTATAACCATCTGTGTCTAGACTAACTGAATAATTAAGGACTAGAAAGCATTGATGGTGGGTCATCAGTTCAAATCTGGAAACTAATGTAAAAATAGTCCCCTCAGCTAAGAAATGACTGGAATCACAATAATGCTTTCAGAAAAAAAATGCTTGGCAACCCAATATTGCTTTCAGAAATGTGAGTAGCAGTTTTTTGACTTGTCTCTGGCAAGGACCAAGATCTGAATAGTCTTTTGCCACATTTTTAAAGCTTTCCAATGAATTGTTAATTCTTTTTTTCTTAGAATCTGACAAGATGGGGCCTTTTCCCTAGACTCCATAATGGCCTGGGTTTTATGTTCTCCAAGCAAAGGATAACTTGAACTAATAAATTATAGGCCAATATTAGAAAATAGTAATATTACTTACTCAGTAGAATTCAAGATCTTTGCAAAGATCCTAGTGATCCAGTTGAAAAATCTACACCCTAGGGTTATATGAAAAAATGGCATCATAAAACATTAAAATGGGGAACTGAATTTAATCAGACTGCAGTTACATATTTGAACTTGGCGGCTCTGTCATTGGACTTCCAGAAGGCTTTTGAGTAGGAACCTAAGAGTCAATGTGGTGTTTTTAAACACTTTTATGAAATCACCACTTAAGATGCATTGGTTTTCTGACTATTTTATAAGAAAGGGTAAATGCGTTTATACAAGACCCCATGGCATGGGAGGATATGAATAGATCCCTCTCAACCAGTTAAGGCTCACCAATATCACCTCTATCTGCTCATTTTACTAGTTTGTTGACTGTTATAAACTCCATACCAAGCATGTTTATAAGTGGGAATCAGGTTCCTGGGCCAAAATCATTGCTTACATCTTGTTTTGCATTTTGTAGTATAATCTGTTTAACAAATCCTATCAGCACTATAGGCCTTGTTGGACATTATTGGTACCTTCTCCAGGTGGTCACAACTATCCATTAACCTCACAAAATCCTGCAACTCCTCTATTACCTAACATGATTTAACTTTGCTGGTTATTACTGAATACATGTCCTTGTCTCTCTCTCTTTCTTCTTTTAACAAAAGCCTAGGAATACTGAAAACCTGCCAGTGGTTTCCTCTTTAAAGTGCATACTTTTCTTCTTTTTCAAATTAAAATCCTGCTTATACCTGTCGTCTGACAATGTCAGCTGTTACAAGTCCCTCATTACCTACATCTGTGACTACTTCATCAATTTTGTTTCATGGAACACTAGCTAATCTTGCTTCCCAACTCTAATGTGACATCTTAAACAAATATGCTAAACACTAATGACCCCTGCCGTAAATCATATGTCACTTCACTGCTCACTGAATTTCCCCATGAAATGTCCTTTCAAACTAGTAGCCTCTGATTCTGATAAAAGGACCAGTTTCTGTACCTTTCTACTATTTTTGGCCTTACCCTACTCCTTTTAATTTTCCAGCCATCCTCTATGAAGCATAGCATCAAAGGTCTTGCTAAATACTAGTTGCATTATGTCCTTAGATTTTCTTTTACCCTCTTTAATGTAAGTCATTCAATAGAACTAAATCATGTTAAACTAGATATATCTGTGCAGTAGGAAGCCATGCATTTACCAAGTACATCAGCTTCCACTCAGAATCTTTCTCATGACCATCTGAGAAACAGAGGTGAGACAAATGGACCCATGACATATCTCCTTTATGCATGGGAATGATTGTTTCCACCTTCAGTGTTGTAGCACTGATGATGTTACTAAGGAGAGACTACACACTCCTGCAAGGGGCTCACCAAATAACACTACCAGCTCTCAGTACCCTGGTGGATAACTCATCAAGGTCATATGAGGTTCACCAAATAACACTACCAGCTCTCAGTACCCTGGTGGCTAGCTCATCAAGGTCATATGATGTTCACAAAATAACACTACCAGCTCTCAGTACCCTGGTGGCTAGCTCATCAAGGTCATATGATGTTCACAAAATAACACTGCCAGCTCTCAGTACCCTGGTGGCTAGATCATCAAGGTCATGAATAATGTCCTCAAAAACTCAGCTTATTTTTTCCTTTCAATACACACTCTTCCATCTGCCCTTTGCACTCCTTCATATTGTTTCTACTTCCTCAAGATGGCACTCCTGGGCATTTATGGAGGTGTGGAATTCAGTTTAGCACTTTTATCTGATTTGCAGCACTTTCAAACTTCATACATCCCATTAATATAAACTAATCAGAAAATGTGTCCCTCTTAACCTTGTTCTCTTTTTCTGGACCAACTTTGGCTTACCACATTAACTTTGTTGTTCTTTGTGTTACATTCACAAAGATCTGTTTTTTTATCCCATCACCCATTTTCATCCTTCTCTGTAAATGTATTTTCATTGACAAGCCCTTTTCTCTCACTCTCATCAGAAAGCATGTTGCCTTTTTCTTCCATACTTCCTTCCTCTTCTAAGGCATAATTTCATTTTCTTCTTCACTCCTTCATTAATTCTGCGTTATGAAGAAATGTTGGAACCTTCCAGCTGCCCATATATCATTTACCACTATGTATCACCTCTGCCTGGTTCCATAACACAGAGGGATGACACTTTGATAGTGACCCCAGCCAACCAGTTTTTGACTCATGGAACAAGCACCAGAGGGAGTGGTACAGGAGAATGGAACTGAGTAGCTGTAGGTGACTTACCCATCCTGGGGGGAGGCAACACAGGTCCACTGCTTGGATGGCATCTAGGTACACCCAACGTTTGGACCTGGAGGGCATGCATTGCATAAACAGTGCAGAAACACATTGTAAGCCAAATAATAATGTGAGTGGAAGAATATACATATCCCAAAGGCCTAGGTAGCTAATGTAGATATCAATAAAACTGCTTAACAGTGAAAGAAGTCTCTGGTTAAGTTTTCAAATGATTGCAAGCTAGGAGCAGTCATTGAATCCCCAAGTGTCTTAGCTATCCTTCAGGAAGGTTTGTCTGAAATACATAAATGGGATCAAAATTTCTGGATCCCATGCATGAGTCCCTTCAAACTATCTATGGTATGATCCCAATCATTCTCATTAGAGGTTATATGCAATTATTGACCATAGGACAGGTAAGGCCAGTCTATAATCAAATGGGACAGGTTATTTCAAGCACAAAGAGGGAAACTGGCTAGGCTTAAAATGGTCTGCAAGGGCAGCTATCCTAGTTCTTAGCTATGAACCTATAAATCTCTGGTAGAAATCTGTCTAATCTATCGATTAACCTGCTCCACATCTACCAATGCTCACCTGTGACGGAGAGATGGACTGGTTTACCTGTTCTAGGGAATGAGTGGATGTTATCTCTCACTCTTGAAAAGAGATGGACTCAACCTCCAGGGAGATCTGGTGTGCCATAATAGGGAATAAATCATTTGTATGATCCTCACCCTGCCTTGGCCCAGTATGATCCAAGAAAGGAGGAGGTGGTAGCAGGTATCACTGGATCAGTTGAGTAGAGAAAAAAGGTATATATTACCTTAGTTCTATGCTGTCTAACCAGATGCTAGTTGCATCTATGGATAAAGATTTTTGAAATTCATTGAACTTGCAATTTTGTTCTGAAATACCAACTGAATTTTACTTAGAATTCTTTTGGTGCATTTTTATTGCAACATGATACAGGTTGAGGATATTACACTTCCTAGTTAATAACTACTTTCTTTGCTTAAGTCTATATTCTACAAGAGATTGTACTATTTCCTCTCACTCCTGAACACAGACATAGACACTTTTTATTACACTGCTCAAAGATTGCTGTCACTCCTGTGTATGATACTTTACCTCTTTTTTTCTCTCAAATTTGCTTTTGAACATCTCATCAGCAACATTTATCTTGCATTTGGTAACTGGTACAGCTGAAGCTATCCTCAAGGGACTATCTGGTTTCCAATCTAGCTGCAAGGACAATGGCCATCTCTCCTTTTCTTCATCATCAGTTTCTCCAGCAGTACCCTTTATTCTCTTCTGAACATATATTACAGTCCACATCACCATGTCTTCTCCTCATATCAGTTTGATATATACTTAATTTAAATCCATGTATCACTACATCTCACCAATGTATATCATCACTGTCTATATTTTTGTCTTGCCTTTGTACCCGACCTTCCTCGCACTAGCAGATTTGGCAAATAAATTATTTTTTCTATGCTTTGCAGTACAAACCATCATTGTAGAACCATAATCTCAAACTTTCTTCAATTCATTGCTGCCTTACTCTTAAATCACTTTCTTATCTCCTTCTTTCCTCTTATGATACAACTGCACCATCAGAAAAGAGGGTGCCCTTAACCCAATATTTAATTTCAGCAGTAACCCACCTGTAAATGCATTCTTCCCAACCAAATTTAAATTCACCAATATAACAAAATAAAGAAACATAAAAATTAACAAAAACAAACACGGAGTAGATGTACCACCAGGTTCAGCTTTATTTCCTGGTACCTCGGCCTTTCGCCTTCAAGGGATAACTAATTTCACTAAACCAGCACTTTAAATACAATATTTAATAGACTAATTAACAATTAAATATTCACTCAGTTGTTCAATGCATTAATTAATTAACCACCATGGCGACCCAAAATTCAGAATTCAACCACTATGCAAAGAATAAATGAAAATAAATAAATACAAAACATGCATAAAACTGACAAAATTATACATATTTAAAGACATTTCCTGAGAATGCTTCAAGACCCCGACTAATACATAATTCATTGTTATACAGACATGTCTCTATATAATAATTATACATTACTTTGCAAATTCAGAAATTCAAACAGACTTCCTGATTTAATCCACCAGGGTAAAATGTACCAAAGTTAAAAAATATATGTAGTTTCTAAATAATTTAATCTTAGACAAAAATCCCCCCTCACCCCTACAGCCTGTGCTAGAACACTGAAAAATAACGATGACCCACCATGTACAGATGAGAAATGTTGAGCCACAGGACTTTCCCATTTACCATTTCTAATGTTTAAAATATGTTCCAAGATTCATACTCTCGCCATCCTTTTAGTCTGCCCTATTGACCAATGTGTCTTCTCACATCCACAACCCAAGATATACACAACTCCACATGTTTTAGATTGAAATTTCCCACTTGACTGAAATCTTCTACCACTGATGACCGTACCTGACAAATTACATATTTTCAGACAAAGGCTGTAATTTCCACAAGGAAAAGTTTCAAATTTCGAACTAACCTCCCCTATAGAGAAATTGGGTTGTTTAATAGCTTCCTTTAAATTATAAAATCAACCATATGAGAAAGTCACCTTCTTGGGAAAAATTGTGCCTAAAAACTCATCCGAGCTAATCACAGGCCACAATTCCTTAATTATACACACAACCTTATCAGCAAAGGGACTATACTTCATAACATAAAATAATTTCTCTTCCCCATCCTGATAACTCTCATCATTGATATTACATTTGTTTACACCAAAAGTGTGCATATTTCCCTTAGCTTCACCTTTTTCTACCTTATTCCTTGCAGACTTCAAAATTCTTTGTGGATAATCCCTGCATAATGATCTTTTTCAGCCTCATTCAAATACATACCCCATATATTTTCTTGGGAAGTATTCATAAAAATCATTTAAACTCCCCATAAGGTAAAGAATCAATGAGATGAGGCGGATGCATAGTGGAAGCATGTAAAAAATTATTAACAGAGTTAGTCTTTTGGAAGGGCTTAAACTGAACTTTCTGATTTTCATCCACAAAAAAGCATAAATGCAGAACATTCATGGCATGATGATTCAATTGGTAATTGAAAACTGGAATTAAAGTTTTTAAAAAATATTTCAAAATCACTAACTGGACCTCTGCAAATAAAAAACAGGTCATCTATAAACCGCTTATAGATGACTACCCTGCTTTTGAAAATACATGAATTGTTTTTCAAATTTCCCCTTGTATAAAATGGCAAATGAAGCTTCCATTGCTGTATCCCCTTCCTTTGTAAATATGTTCTACCATCATGCATGAAATAATTATGAGAAAGACAAAATTCCAATAACTCCAAAATGTAAGAAGATCATGGACTCTCCCCAAGAATCCTACTTAACGCTTCCAAACCCCATTGATGGTTAATATTACTATACAGGGACACTACAGCCATGCTTACCCAGAAATAATGATTTTGACAACTTAATCCCTTTATACATTTACTTAGGTCATGGCCATTTTTAATATGGGAAGACAATTTAGTCACATGCTGTTTCAACAAATAATTCCCAAAATTTACCAACATTATACATGAAAGACCCTATCCCAGAAACAATGGATCTTCCCGGAGGGTTGAATCTATCTTTATGAATTTTTGGAATGGCAAAAAATAATGAGTCATGAGGTTTAGGAATAGACATTCCCTTTCTCTAATAATTCAAGCAGCATTTTGTTAAAATGAGGGACTGGGTTAACAGGCAGGCATACATAATCTTCTAGTCACCCTAGTAAATCACATACCATTTTGTCATACTGTGTATTACTCATTATTACCCAGTTAACCCCTTTATCAGCCTGCCTGAACACAAACATATTTGCATGACCCCGTAGCTCCTTTAAAGCCTGCCATTCCTCCTTCTTCAGATTAAAACTTTTGCATTTGAATTTTTTAAACTACCTCTCAATGTTAAAGTACAACTTCTCAAACAAACAAATTAGTTGTGATAACTTGGTTCGAGAAAAGATACTAGAAGAGAAAGGAAGTGCTGGAACATCAAGACGACCATATCCTGTGCAAACCCCCCCCCCCCCATCATTAACACATGCAAATTCTGTATCACATAAAACATCATCATAATCATACAAAGAAACATTTAATACTGGATCATCAGAATCTATTTCAGAGTTACTAACACAGGCATTCTTCTTTTTAAAAAAATACAGTCAAAAATACAGTTTGCAACAAAATGTATTAGCCTTTATTAAAAGGCTTGCTAAAATAGGCATTGTTGTTGGCACAAATTTAGCGGCCTTCTAAAAGTACCTTTTTTGCCTCAGAAGAAATAGTCAATTCCAATAAATTAATAACATTCAAAGAACCCTGTTCACGAATATAAGTCCCATTATAGTCACTTGTGATATCTTCCCTTTCGCTTCAATCTGTTGCTCTTTCCATTGGCTCCCTGATGAAACCTCTGCTATTGTTCCTATTGGTTGATCCAATCAGATGGCCCATCTACAGGGATTCTCTTAAATGATACACTCTTTTTAGATTAAAAATAACCAGAGGACACTGAAGAGTCTCCTGCTACATTACAACTGTTAGTCTATTTTTAGAACATCCCCAAAGTGTCTTACGTTGCCACTGATAAATATTGCCAGACTGCAAATCATTCATATCTCGGGCCAGTTTCTTCTTTTTCCTAAAAATAATGTCATTCTCAGTTTTATCCACTTTTTGTTTCATTTCACTCAGTTTGTAACCCATAACAGTAGCGGAAAAGTATTTTCTGAGGGATTCTTCCAAAAGCAGATCATTATTACGTATTTTATCCAATGCTCTGTTATTATATTTCACTAAGATTTTTAACCACCTGAGAGTACATTCCAAAGATACCAGTTTCCATTCTTCACAAAGATCTTCCTCATCCTCCACAAAGTCACCAGCTGGCAATCGATCTACACGTACTCTTCAAGTGTAATTTTCAAACTCACATTTTTCCAACAAACGCATTTCTTTGGAAAGGAGCCTCTCCAGCTGCTCAAACTGCCCTGTCAAACCGACTTCCTCAAATGGACCCCATGGATTCGATTGTAAGAATTTGACCTCACTCTCCTTAACAAAATTTGAAAAGGAAAACTTACTTGCACTGCTGCTGCTAGCACTGTCCATATCCATGGTGGAAAGACAACAACTTCCAAGATTACACCACCACTATACCAAAATAAAGAAATGTAAAAATTAACAAAAATCAAATACAAAATAGATGTACCACCAGGTTCAGCCTTATTTCCTGGTACCTCAAGGGATAACTAATTTCACTTAGCCAGCACCTTAAGTACACTATATAAAAGACTATTTAACAATTAATTAAATTGCCCAAAGTTAATTTAAATTCACTCGGACCAATACATATTGCTGTTCATTTTCCCAGCTCCTTATTAGTCCATAGCTATTCCAAAGATTCCACCCCTTCAGCCATCTTTAAATTCTGTAGCTCTGTTTTTTCTATGCCTGTTTGGACTTGTCACTTTCATTCCGTTCAACCACCTCCATCACTGCAGATCCTTTGTTATCTGGTGTGTTTTCTCCATCTGTTCCTACCCACATACACACTGCATAGTGTTTATTTATCATTTCTTTACCACTTTAAAACAGCTTAAATAGCTCTATTACTTGCCTGGCATCAGGCTTGGTAGAGCCTTCATCTAGATTGAATTTCTGACCTGTCACCAAACAGCATCAGATTTGACTGAATCTCCTGACTAAATACCTCAGCTTCTCTAGAAATATATATACCCATTTCCCTTATCATCTTCACTTTTACAGTTCTCTGCTTACCATTTTATGTCATTACTTCCATATTCAGATTTTTACCCTTATCTCACCTGTTTATTTAATTCCAGATGTGGAGTGTTTTCCCTTGTCTAACTCCCAGCATGTCATGTACTCCTGTCCCCAACACTCCTCTTCTTTTCAATTCTTCCTCACCCATTCTAGCACCCCTCTAACTTGATTTATATTTATAATTTTCTGAAGTTAAAATGTAGAGATCAGTTCATTGCACCCTATTTTTTAAGTTATTACTGCTTTTGACTATTATCTTGCTTACATTTTTCCTAGCAATTTCCAATTTCATATGCTTCCTGTAACATTCCAATATCCCGACTGCAATGAGAGAAACTTTGCTCCTACACAATCAGTTGGTGTGTGTCATGCTCCCCAACTTCAGGCGGGTATAAATTTAATTAACTAAACTTTGGCACACAGCAATCCCCACAGCATTCCCGTTTCATCATAAGTTCAGCCTTCTACAGACTTCGAAGTTTGCTACTTCTCATAATTCTATACACCATACGTACACATCACAGTTTCTTTTCCCCTATGTTCCACTTTCCCATCCCTTTTTTATTGATATTGTAAGGTTTTACTTCCCATGCCAGTCTGCTATTTCTGGCAGAGGTTTGTTTACAGGTTCACAGATCCTTAATAAGTCGATGGCTAATGGGACCATTGAGGAGCTTAGCCATGCCACACAGTACTGATGGGAGACTAACAGTATCCCCCATTAGGAAGGTGTTCCTCACATATCCCAGATGAAAATTTGTAATCATTCATTTAGTCAAGTCTGATTTTAAAGGTTGTTAGGGAAATACTCTCTTGATATGTGTGGGCAACATATTTTGTATAAGCCACTTAAGGTTGGCTTCACATTTTAGTTATTTGCTCCTTTTTAACTGCTCCAGCTGTCGATGTTTTTGTCACGCAAACCCTGACTGAAAATATCCACCTGTTGTAACTGACTCGGTGGAAGTTTTTAATAGCTTGTACTATGACAGCAAGTGAAGTAAGAACACACAGGCTAATAGAAGCAAACCTTTGGAATCCTACAAAATTATGTATGTATTTATCTATATACCATCACGGGAATGGACCAGTTCTAACTCAAAGTACAATTAAAGTTGGTGAAATTAGTATTGTTTCAGTCTTTGATATTAGCCAAAAGCAGCCTTCTCAGCATTCACAATGTGCTCAGAATTGGCTCCTTCTACAGTTCCTATGGCTTTACATGTAGAGCTAGCATATGTAAATACTACTGTAATTTTTTTATAAGACTCGCTGCTCATACTACAACTGGAACTGTCTGGGTATCTTTCTTCCACATTGCCCTCATTTCTGCCGGCAAATCCTGGTATTTTATGAATCTGTCTTTCTCTCTCTCTGTACATAAGACAATGTAGTCATCGGGTGTAGCAATTTCAATGATCAATGGCAATTTTGTCTTCTTTTCATGGACTACTATATCTGGTTTTCTCACATCTATTTTTTGAACTGTTGGTAATGGGTGATCCCATGTGATATAAATGTTATCATTCTCTATAATGCTTTGAAGCTCATGTTTCCAATGCTTCCCAGCTACTTCAATATTGTAATGTCTGCGCAATCTCCAATACACCAGTTTTGCCACATTATTATGCCTTTCTGTGTACAGGCCCTCTGCCATTAGTGTATCACACACAGCAACAAGATGTGTGACTGTTTCCAGTTCTGTTTTAAAGTACCTATATTTGTCTGTTCAATGGACCTTGTAAACCAATGACTACATTGTAAAACTTCAATAAGAGATGAACTATGATGCTTGAAAGCCAAGGGTGACATTTAAAACCTATTCCATATTTACTACATTAATTTAATTTAAATTTTTTCCAAGAGGTAAAATTGTATTGCAGAAATACCTCGATATTTTATTAGGTACAGTCTTCTACTGCATCAGAAAAACACTAAGGTTAGCTTTATGATTTAATTCCAAAGATTTCTTAGATAGAAAATTACAGGATGTGTCCAGTGAATCGGTAGTGATGGAGTATACTGCTCTGAAACCATTCTTTCAACGAGTAGTGTGTGGCAAGAAAGAGGAAGGGATGAATTTCTACTTTACAAGATGGAGAGTGAAGTCCTAAACAGAAACAAAACACACTCAAATGTACAGTAAGATTTAAGGAATTGTATGAATTTAAAATCCATTAATCTTGTAAATAATCAGCTATTTCAACAACAGAAGGCTTGTGTGATGCCTGTAAGCTAAATTTTGGTGGCTTCTAAATGATTCCAGCCTAAGTTGGCCAGTCTTCAGGCCCTGCCCTCTGATTCTCCAATAAAATATGTTTCATAGTTCAATATGACTGAACTGATTTAGGAGGAAATGATTACCTTAAAATGAATATGATTAAAGTGAAATCAAGGGCTGAAGATCAAGAAGACAGGAACTGGAGCACATAACCTGCTAATTTCTGGGCTAATCAAACCCCCTGAGAAAATGTATGTCTTGTCTCTTTATGGGTCTTCATATAACACCAAATACATCCAGCACTTACTAAAGGAAGTGTCCCAGCTTCTGCCTCAAAGTCCTTAGTTTAAAATTACAGTACTTTAACAAGAACTACTATCAAATTGGATGTCAAGTTTAAAAGATACATTTTAATGAATGGGGCAAAGTTAGTAATTTTTTAAGCACAAGCAAATGCTATTGTGGCAGTAAAAACATCCTCAGAAGATATTAAAAAATACTGCACATTCTGCCAGCATCCATTTGATATTAAGACACATTAACTGAGTATTGTCATAATGCAAAAAAATCTGCATGTGAGATAAGTAGTTATGATAGAATAAATGCTGCATGCACTGATTGCCTGGTATCCATTTCATCTATTTTCATTACCCTGTTTTTAAGTTGTAAATAACCATATTAAAAAAAATATATATTGTTGATATTTTTTTTATTAAAGGGGATATTATGCTTTGGAAGCCCACATTTAATTGTCTGCATGAGCAGGGTTGTGGTCAACATTTTGATAGACCCCCTCCAGCACATTTCAACCTGAGGCTCCAGTAGTTCTGACTAAACTTCTATAATACACTGATGCTCCCATCATAATGTCCACAGCTGTTGCCCAAGAATTATATCCCATTCTACAACAATATAGCCCTTTCTTTCCCTTCCTCTGATTACCCTGTGTATTCTCTACCCACATAACTCTTGTCTACTTCATTTAGGTGGCAGCCACCCACTTTAACTTCTCAACTAAACACACATCTAAACACAGTCATTTAGATTTAGTATCTTTATAAACTTCTGTTCTGCAACAAGACAGTCCATCCCACAAATGCCACTATGCTCCATGATCGCTTGACCTAAGCCTAATATTAGCCTGATCCACTGGAACAATCCTATGATTTGGTTATAATTTTACTCATATTAATACATGATGCAAACATCATCTTCCAGTTTTGGATGACCAGCTTATCACAGCAAGCAGACATGCATGTTATCTATCATGCATGCACAAGGTAAGCAAAGGAATAGCAAGCTCCTCATGATATTCCACATGTGCAGTCATATGGAACAAACATATGCAGACAAATTAACATACACATTAATTATGGCAATATTTGTTAACTGCAACAATAATGCATGAAGAAAAAATATATTAACATCAACATTAGCCAAAAGAGATTCTGCAAACTATAATACAGTACATTAGCCATGGTGGTGGTGGGTGGCCATGGTGGTGCAGTGGTTAGCTTTGTCACCTCACAGCAAGAGGTTCTCCAGTTCAATCCTTGGTTGGGGTACCTTCTGTGCGGAGTCAGCATGTCCTCCCTGTGGTCGCGTGGGTTTCCTCCGGGTGCTCCGGTTTCCTCCCACATCCCAAAGACATGCTTCAGGTGGATTGAACACACTAAAATTGGCCCTAGGTGTTAGTGTGTGTGTGTGTGTGTGTGTGTACCTTCTGTGGAAGGTTGGGTGCCGGGCTGGCAACTCGACATTGTAAAAACTCCACTGTCAATCATGAGCGGACAGGTGATCCACTGTGGCGACCCCTAACCTGGAAATGCCGAAAGAAGAAGAAGAAGCCATGGTGGTGGTGCTGTGGTAGCGTTGTCACCTCACAGTAAGACGCTGTCCAGTTTGATTCTCAGCTAGAGCGTCTTCTGCGTGGAGACATGCGTGAATGGGTGTACCTTTGTTGAAGGTTGTGCATCAGGACTGGTAACTCGGCACGTAAAAATCAACTACCAATCATTAGCACACAGGAGTTCCACTGTGGTAACACCTAACAGGGAAAAGCTGAAAGAAACAACAACAACACATATTGCATACAGTTACCTATTACAATCATGAAACCGCAGTTGCACAAATACGGAAACATCAACACATATTATGTGAACCGCGAAAACACAGAATGTCTTGAAGCAAGAAATTCAAAATGTTGAATCGTCGTAGTTGGCCATTCTCTGGTATAGCTCCTTAAGATAAGTGTGCAATAATTACGGACCTTATGGTTAGGGTGCGGGGTTAAGGTAAGTGCATACATAGTAATATATGTAAGCTTTAGTTTAGGGTTAGAAGTAGGGTTTTAAGTGTATGTATGTGGATTGTTTGAGTAGGTAGTACATAGTAGGCGGTGAGGTTGGCCAACTATGCTGATTCGACGTTTTGAATTTCACGGTTCAGGACGTTTTTCGCTGTTCGCTCAATATGTGTCGACGTTTCTGTATTCGCGCATGTGAGGTTTCGCGGTTATAATACAGACCCATTGCATACTTAGTCAAACTATGATTTAAAGTCCTGTGTAGTGAAAACATAGCCTACCTCTTGTTTTATTGTATTACAAATAATAAAAAAAAAAATCTCACTTTTTGTCTTTGGTGCCTCTTATTTCAATACAATAAAATAAAAAATCACTCATGTATTTGCTTATATAACAGAATAACATATTTAACATGCTGGCTGCAAGCAGCTTGTTAAGTTATACTAATGTTTATTTCTAAGCCAGCCAGGCAGTAAAAGAATTGCTTCATGCTTGTGAGTTCTTTTATTAAAAGGAACTCCTCCAAAGTTAACAGAGTTGTGGGGGAAGGGGGGGTGCTGAATTAGAGGAGCCATGTAGACCACAGTGGAATTAATTTATTCAATAAAGTGACCGAAGGATTAAAAGAATTAGGGGATCCTAAAGAACCAACAGATTCAAGGACCTTGAAAGCACGGACAGAATTAGAGAGCTCCTACAGGCTTAAAAGTGACATGTGGAGTCTGAAAAGAATAATAAACCCACGCGGTGTTCAAACGTATTAATACATTCAACCCCTAAGAGAATGAAGTGGAATGTGGGACTCCAACAATATTAACAGAGTCAGGATTCCTAGCAAAACTGATTCACCAGGTCCTAACACAATTAAAAGAATCAATATATCCATCAAGAAGGCAGACTCAGATGGTCACAACAGAATCAATGGAGTCAGCAAAGAGCCTAAGAGAATTAATAGTGAGTCTCCAGTACCACTTGCAGAAAAGTACATACATTACTAATGTAAAATAAATGGTCTAAATATTAAAATAACACCATCATTAAAGCCCCAAGGCCTACAGTGGACAGCAATTTAAAGTGTGACCTGTGTGAAAATACATCAGTGAGAAAAGCATATTCTGTAGCCACTCTGATTCAAAAGAGCATATCTGGTCCCTCCAGGGAAATCATTCTACCACTTTATACATCACTGCTCTGGCCCATTATTGAGTACGGTACTGCATTTTACAGTCATCAGATAAACTACCCCAAAGAACTTGACAACGTATAATGATTCCTCGTTAGAAAAAAAATTGTTGGAAAACCTAAAGTTTTCAGAAAGTGTAATTATATTCTTTCTTACAGGTTACTCAGAGGTTACCCCTGCCTGGTCTAAAGACTTTGTGTATAACATGTCACTGGGGAAGTTAAAAATAAGTGTGTGATTCTTGCACAAAAATAAATGTCAGTAATAGATAAAAATGGAAGACAGATAGCATACCACCTTCCCAGAATATGAAGTAAGCATCCCTTCAAAGTCAAAAGACAAAAATTGTATATACATCTTTTTCTGTAGACATATGTATGTGTATATACATGGGTGTGTATATGTATAAAATATAAACAAGCCGATAACAGAAATCAAGGCTGTTAAAGGCTAATATGTTGCAAACTTGATATTCAAACCAATGAACTAATAATGGAATAATGACCTTACCGTAACGCCCTCCCAACAGCACTAATTGATTCATGAGGGTCTTGCCTAGGTTAAATGAATAAATGTGTTTACAGAACATTTGAAGAAACTATGAAGTTTTACTTCTGAAAGTAACAGCCCAGAAAACTGAATTTGGGCAGTGTTATACTCTAAAATTATTTTCCTTTATGATCAGACACATATATGAATGGTTTAAAGACTTAAGTAAGGAATCAGGGTTAACAGCATTAGGAGATTCATACTGAATTAACTATGCTGTCTGCTTCTTAACAATCATTAAAAAAGCTATATCTGCCTGGTGTGCTGAGAATAAGCATTTATTTTTCAGTACAACCTGACAAGTGTTTAAAATTTTAGAGAGGCAGAAGAAATACAATTCTGTGGGCTCTTCATCCAGTTAGCTATTGTTTCCCCAACTCTGCATGATATTTTGTTCTACAAGCAGATAACAAAATATGAAGATAAGTAATCTATTATGTCTGGTAGTTCTTTCTTAGGAGGGGTTATATCCAGTGAACCAAAAGGTGCTTGTGTCTCAACATGACTGTATTTATGAACGGTTTATTCACCTCTTCAGCTGCTTATCCCAGTAGTGTTAGCTCATATAACTGTTATAACAAGCATTCATATAACTGTTATAACAAGCATTCATGTAACTGTTAAGCATTCTGATTTTAGATTTTGGTGACCTTAGAGTCAGTATGGTTTTGACTTCTTTGTAAATGAAAATCATGGATGTTCAGTTCCTTATTCTAGTCTGTCATAATTGAAAATAACATCACCGCAGTGACCTTACTGTATTAAAATTGCAGACTGTTTCATAGGCAAGTTTGCAGCTGAGTACCAAGGATGAGGGTTTTAAGTCCCTGACCTTCACTTCAGCATACTATGATTATTAATTAATATAAATGGCAAATTCTTATGTTGTAATATGTACTTTTTAAAGGAAGCATGCACGTGCATATCTATGTGTATACATTTATCCATCTGTGCATGTGCATATCTATGTGTATACATTTATCTATCTATACTCGCACGCATACATACACATACACACACACACACACACACACACACACACACACAATTATGGCTCCCATACATTTGGTAGAAAGCACAGATGTAGGAAACAAATGAGTGAGAAAAACTGAGCAACAGGTTGAATTCAAAGCTTATTTAGTGCAGGTATGTAGGCGTTTGCAAGAAAATTAATATTTCACTGAAAAGCTGGTAGTCTGTAGTGTGTATGTGTGTGTTCCTGTGTTGGGTAAGGAGACAGATTTAGTGTTGTGCCTGATTAGTGTTATGGGTACTAAGTGCCCTTTTGTCTTAAGTAGTGGCACTTTTAGGGAAAGGGTTTTAGTAATTTAATGTGTAGGGTTAGCCCTTGGACAGGGTTAGGGTTGTAATTATAGTTAGTACATATAAGAAAGGGTGTGCAGGGGAGATATAAACTGAACCCAACACATTACTAAAAAGCCTGTCAATAACAATACTGCTGTTCACACAATGCTTGATCTGGGCTTTGTAGCTCTGCTTTACTGATAGTGGAAGAAAGAAGTTGTCAATGTTTTGTGATTCTCTCATTTGTATTTCCCAAATTTATGTTTTCACTATTTTTTGTATCTCGTTTGTGTTTCTCACATCTGTATTTGCTACCAATGATACACACACACATATATATATATATATATATATATATATATATATATATGTATATATATACACACACACACACACATATAAATAAATACATATGTATACTCAGACACACACACATATAAATAGATACATATGTATACACACACACACACACACACACACATACATATAAATAGATACATATGTATACACACACACACACATACATATAAATAGATACATATGTATAAACACACACACACACACACACACACACACACACACACACACATATAAATAGATACATATGTATACATATACACACACACACACACACATACATACATATAAATAGATACATATGTATACACACACACATATAAATAGATACATATGTATACACACACACACATACACACACACACACACACACACACATACATATAAATAGATACATATGTATACACACACACACAGACACACACACATATAAACAGATACATATGTATACAAACACAAACACACACACACACACACATACATACATATAAATAGATACATATGTATACACACACACATATAAATAGATACATATGTATACACACACACACATACACACACACACACACACACACACACACACACACACACACACACATACATATAAACAGATACATATGTATACACACACATATATACATATAAATAGATACATATGTACACACACACACATACAGGTGTATCTCAAATGGTAGAAAGGCTTGGGCATGTGGAAGAGAGAGAGACTACAAACATGAGTAAATCACATATGGTTGAATTAGTTTTATACTGTTAGTAGATGTTCAGTTACAACAGTTTGATACTGATTCATGGGGAAGGGGATTCAAGGAATCATGAAGGAAGAGGTAGGTTTAGTTTCTTTCAACTGCAAGCCTCAGGACAATATCAAAAAAAATGTTCACCCAACTCTGTCACCATAAGCTGCACAATGTGAACCGTGATATACTAGCTGCTTTAATTGTGGACAAGCTGGAAATCGATGTAATGAGCTCCCCCTTGTTGTACACAGAAATGAGCCAAATGTCCAAGCACCATAACAATTAGAAAAATGGCCTCCAGTTTGGAGTACTGCTTTGTAGCCACCAGTGTGGCAACAAGATCATTAGGACAGCTATGGACAGGAACATGGCTATTTCCTCTGGTGTCCATTGGCCAGGGTGTCCCTTTGTTAATATTAGACTGTGAAACTCTTTTCTTCCTTTTCTTGTTGACACGGGAGCAAAGAGATCCATAATTACTTTAGCAAATGCTGAAAATCTCCCAATATTGACACAAATGGTGCAGTAAGTGGGACTGTACAGAGTTCCTTTGCACTACCCAGAAACTAAGGGGGTCCCTAATAAATTATCGAATGATTGCGGATAATGTAGATTTGGTGGGAATGGAAACAGTCCCTCCACAACTCTGGACTACTCTGGATGCCAAATCTGTAAACGTAGCTTTAAAACCTTGTAAACACATATAAATGGTGGCCCGGTATCCTTTGGTCACTCAAGCAGAAAAAAGAATCAAACGCATCATTTCTGCATTACACTAGCAAGGAATAATTGTTCCAGCTCAAAGCCTGTGCAGCGCATCTATATTATCAATTAAGAACTAAGCAAAAGTACTTTTACATTTCTACAGGATTTATGAGCAATAAATGTAGGAGCAACAATACCAACTTTTTCTGTAGTCCCCAACCCTGCCACAATATTAAGTTCAATCCCAAAACTGCCACATTTTCAATGACAAACCAAGAAAAAATACAGCTAGCAGCAAGAACAAGTCAGCCCACCTCCAGAAAATTCATTGTATTCATTTATTCACAGGTAATTCCAAGATAAAAAATCAGATTGAATGCTTTTATCCCCATTATAACAGGGACTTCATCAAAATAAAGGAGTTGCCCATTCTGGCTCATTTATATACAATAATAATTAATGACATGACAATTATGTAAAGAGTTTTAAAGGCTCCATCCTAAAAACACATTATAAAACACATACTGATAACACTGTTGAATGTAAACACCATATCCTTAAAAGTAATACTCCAAACCAATGATTTTGTTTATTGTTGCTTAAAATATCTATTAACATTTTTTTTCAAAACATTTACATAAAAGATTTTTTGATGAGAATAGGTTTGAGAGAGATAATGTCAATAGGACCTGGTTCTTGCCCAGCTTGTAATCTTATTTGAAATTTTAAAAGTCTCTCCTCGATAAAACTTCTATAGTCACCCCCCCCCCAGGGTTTGGCATGACTCACTCTAATATAGCAAAAGTAAAACTGGAGAAACTAATATGTGTGGTGGAATGTTTGTGAAGTGCATTGTTAATGTTTTTGTGGATATCTGATACACTTGTTTTTAAATCCTGTCCCTTAACCATCTCTTGGTTTTCCCTACATAATATGCAGGACAGGATTTACACATGGCAAGATAAATCACCCCAGTGGACTGACAATTACCTTTAACAAATTTCACTTCAGATTTTATCATATTCTCCAAAACCACTACCTTTTTATCAAATATATATTTACATTGTGAGCACATCCCACACTTGGTTGTGCCACATTTCTCTGAATTCCTACCATTTAGAGTTTGTTCTAAACTCTTCTTAAGGTTACTACCTGTTTTGAAGAGGAAGGCGGGTTTGACCCCCACCGTAGATCTTAATTTGGGGTTACTTCTCAATATAGCCCAATTGTTCTCTATAATATTCCTAACTTTATACGCCTTTCCCCAGTAGGGGATGACCATTGCTCTGTCAAAATTTTTCTCATCCTCACTTGTATGTTCTTTAACCAGTATTGTACTACCTAACAAGGGCTTATTTCCCATTCTTTTCTAACAAATTCCACATTCTCCTTAACCAAATTAGCGGGGTCACCTCTTTCATAAAACATCTCTGCCACTTTTTGCAACTCTTCATCGAGATCACAGACTGTAAATGTCATTCGGGCAACCCGTACCAGTTGTCTTTTGACAATACTTTTCTTTTGATGGTATGGCTGACTACTTGTATGTTCTAAATAGGAGTTACTAAATGTAGGTTTTCTATACACCTTAGATTTAAACCCATTTGTAGTCTTTTCAATGAAGGTGTCCAGGTAATTAATGCTATGGTGGCTGCTTGTATACGCAAATCTTACATAATTGTGATGTCATTAATTATTATTGTATATAAATGAGCCAGAATGGGTGACTCCTTTATTCTGATGAAGTCCCTGTTATATGGGGGATGAAACAGCTCAATCCGATTTTTTATCTTGGCATTACCTGTGAATAAATGAATACAATTATTTTTTTTAAGGTGGACTGACTTTTTCCTGCTGCTAACAGCGTTTTTTTCTTGGTTTGAAGTTGTGGTTGAACACTGTGGCCATGTTTTTGGTTACTTTCTCAATAACAGGTATTTATTCTGCTTTCCTTTTATTTCCTGTACATTCAGATAGTCAGTATCAGTTTGCATTTACATATAGAGGATAGCAGTATACATGGAAAAGATTGACACAAGGGTTATTTAGAATCACCTACTCTTTTCTCTAGATAAATTTAAAAGCAGTTGGACAAAATTGTATTTCTTTGTAAATTTACTGTAATACACTACATATTTGATTTATTACTCTCTTCAGATTTTCAATACAGTTGCAAACAAGATATTATTTTTCTCCAGACCAAACTAGGAAAAAGGAAAATTACAGCTGTGGAAATCACAGGCCCATTATTTAGAACATCTTATTAGAGAAGGTTCTAGACAAATTCCACCCTCATGCAACACTGTAATACAAACTGCACCATGACCTACAACATTAAAACAACTTCTGGCTTTTCTAGGGCTGACTGGTTATTGTCAAAAATGTATTTGAACTGTACAGAAGTAGTAAAACCATTATTAAAATTATTAAAGAAAGACACCCATGAACCACTAACACAGCAAGAATGCTATGAACAAGCTTTTGTCCAATTATAAACTTTAATTTCAAACAGCCCCCCCCCCCCAATGGCTTGTCACATTATTAAACAAGATTTTTCTTTTTCTGTTGTGAATGGAATAAAGTATCATTAGGATTATTAGGACAGTGTAGAAATTATGGTTTTAGACGTATAACCTATTTTAAAGCAAGTATTGATGCTGTAGCAGTTGGCCTGCCCCATTCCTTAGGGGGGGCAGCTCACTTAGTAGACGTGGCAGCTACTCTTACTCTCTGGCATGAGACATATATGGCAGTTATGCATTCTGTAGAAGCATGCCTACTAAAGACCAAAACATTATATTTACTTGCTGCCCAACTGTCTAAATATGAATTGCCTTTACTTAACAACCCTTCTTCACAGATGTTCACACGTGCACCCTTTAACTCTTCCTCTTTAATTCCTATAGTTGACAAAGGAGAACCAAATGATTGTGTTTGTGTAGTTAATTTTTTGCTTCCTCCTAGACCTGATCTGAAATATGTGACCTTACCAGATCTTGATTTATTTCCTTTTGTTGATGGATACTGTATTTGAAGAGAAGACAGCACTTTAATAGCAGCATTTTCCAAATGTACCCTGCACAGAATTTTGCTGACAAGACAATTAAGTGGAAATATGTCTGATAAAACAGCAAATGATACAACAGTGTCAATTTTCACAGACTCACATTATGTTCATGGGGTAGTTCATGACTTTTGGGACACTTTGGAGGAAAGAAAAGGTATTTAACCTCAGCAGGAACAGTCATTAAAATGCTGTGTTTCTTCACAAACTATTGACTGCATTGTAATTACCAAAACAGTCAGCACTGGTATAATGCACGGCACATAAAAAAAAGGATTCATAGATTTCAAAAGGCAATTGTTTCACAGATATGGTAGCTAGATAAGCTGCATTGTTGAAGCAACTTCACGAAACTAATACACCTGTCTCTTTACAGGAATTCTTATATTGCAAGAAAAAGCTGATGACTCTGAAAGGGTGAGGTGGATCCGTGATGGCTGCAGTTATTCTCTGAACCTATTATGGTACCGCCTAGATGGGCAGCATGGTAGCACCACTCACTTTTCTAACTCGGAATGTTAAAGCTTATCATTTACTTTTTCACTTGAGGAAAACTGCACTAATAAAACTAATTTTGAATGATTGGTATACCCCTCATATTTCAGAAGTCACTGAGCATTTTCTGAATAACTGTATTATTTGTTTAGACTATAATGTGTGAAAAAGTGTACTGGTACCCACACAATTTCTGAAAAAAGTCATGTGGTCCATTTTATTGCCTTTAGTGGGATTTTTACTGATTTCCCACAATCAAAAAGCGTAAATATGTCTTGATGATTACAGATGCCTTTTTCTTGATGGGTTGAAGCTTATGCATGTGCCAAGAATGTTGCAACTACAATGGCTAAAACATTACTTTTTGAACTAATACCTAGATTTGGTGTACCTTGTTGCATTCAGACAGACCAGGGAAGACATTTTACAAGTCAAGTAATTCAACAAATCAGTAATATACTGAACATAAAAATGCAATATGATTGCCTACACAGACCACAGGCTTCAGGGATTGTAAAATGCATTAATCAAACTGTGAAGACAAAACTTGAAAAGTTATTAGAGGAAACTGGTCTTAGATGGCCAGAAGCCTTAGCCCTAGTTATATTTAGTGTAAGAACGGCAGCGAGTACTACTAGGAAGTTTTTATCTCATGAAATTTTCTTCCTATGAGAATACCCAGAAATTTGGAGTTACAAAATGTAGATGAATGTTTTCCTTTATATCACGTTTGTCCATTCTGTCTTGTAGCATCACCACAAGAACGTTTTGGAGGCTCAGAAGCCAACTACAATCAATGACCAGCATGATTTGCAACCAGGCAACATGGTCTTTATCATGTCATTTTCTTGAAGAAATGTCTTGTCTCCATGATGGAAGGGACCCTACTTGGTTCTGCTCACCATCGACAGTGCCATTAGATATGAAGGACTGCCCACCTGGATCCATGTGTCACATGTCAGGAAGGCCTTCCCTTATGGCGAATGTGGAGGAGATACTATCAAAGTCACTCCTTACAAAACTGCAAATCCAATCGCAAATCGTAACAGATGAAAATTCAGGGAAACTATCATATCTGGCAATGCAGTTATGAGACTTTTTGTCAACACTGTAGAGGTTGGGTTTGGAAGTGAAATCTAGTGATATGATATCATCACTCTGGTTGGAGATAAAACTTAGTAATTCTTCTTCAACTTCAATGTTATTTTCATTAATTTCACAATTGAAAGAGAAGATTAACAACTCAGTAACAGCATGTTTCATGGACAATAATGAGAAATCAATTTGAGAACTTGACAGTGAATCAAGTGACTGAGCATCACTTGTGCAGTCGCAAATGCCAGAAACTTCAATGACAAGTGTGTTTGAAAACTGATTTTATATGAGCTATTGAAAACAATTCATCATCAGTGTTTGAAGTTTTTCAAAACCCCATTCAACCTCAACCTGCTCAAAATTCATATAAAATCATGATTAGGACAGTTTTGATTTTAATTATCAGACTGCTGTACTTTTTTTTTTGTTATTCAGAGTCATAAAAACTATAAGTGGCTCTTTACTCTGTAACACTGTGTCAGATTTGAGGCTTCATAGAAATGGACTTTTGTTGAAGTCGTCTCGCAGTTTTGAGTTTCAGTGACAGGCAAATACGTTGATCTAAAGTAGACCCATTTATATATATATATATATATATATATATATATATATATATATTATATATATATATATATATATATATATATATATATATATATATATATATATATTTTTTTTTTTATATATATATATATATATATATATATATATATATATATATATGTTTGTTTGTGTGTATGTGTATATACACACACACACATACACAAACATACACATAGAATGTTTGTTACTCCCTATAAAATCTCTAACTCTAGTAAAATGACGTCATTTATTAGAGATATAGTAAAAATGTAAAAGCTGATTGGACACGCATGTTTATGAATTGTGAAAAATTAAATGTGTATTAGGAAGCGATAAGTATATATTTTTAAGGGGGTTTGTTCTGATAATTATTTAACTAGAAACTAATGCTAATGAATGTTCTCCTTCCTGTATCTGTAAAAGCCAATCAACAAAAAATATTAGGATTCTTTTTACAGTTGCTAGAAAAGTTATTACAAATAAATGGAAATTGAATTAAATTCCTACATTTAAATGTTTTTTTTTTTAATTTAACAGCAGTGCTATGTAAAACTTAAAAAGAAGTGATCAGAATAAGATCTATAAACCATACTAACAGTATTTTAGTGGTTAAGATAGCCTTGAAATGTTGCTATTGAAATATCAGTACTTAATCCCCAGGATTCACGAAGCCTCCGTGTAAGAGTTATAACTCTTACACGGAGGCTGCAGTTAAACGGAGTGATGTCAGCATGCTTTGCATATTCATGAGAGCATGCTGAATCACACCTAAGTCTAACACGGTCCGTGTAAGACAGTAGGGGGCATGTCTGAAGAATGAGCCCTGCAAGCGGACACGCCCCCAGAAGTGTAAAAGTGCCCAAAGTAAACACCCACAACAGAGTCCACGGAAATGTGAATAAACACAACACAACACATGCCCCCACAGACTATAAACATAAAAGATATATAAATGAACATGTTATATATTTTTTTTAAATTGTAAAGATGTTTAACCGTGAGTGTGCTCGTTTGCGCGGGCGTGCCCGTAGCGCAGCTACAGTTAGCAGTCAGTGGGAAAGCATATAAGAACTAAATATGCAAAATAAGCCAGGAAGCAATAGCGTAGCGGTAGAGATGTTGGCTGAAGAGCAGGCATTCATGGTTCGAGCCCCCACAACACCAATATTTTTTTTTCAAAATAAGCAGGAAACAAGTCCTTGACAAATATGTACACGTAAAACCCCAATATATGTAAAATGTAATGAAATTGCCCATTTATACTGAAGAAATGTGAGGTAACAAAAGAATAAAAAATGCCAGATGTGCCCATAGATGAGCTACAGTTTAACAGGGTGAGTGCATCTGCCCGTAGCTGAGCAGTGGTTTAACATGCTAAATCTATGTGCCCCTAACTGAGCTGAGCGTAATATGCATGCTGATAGCCAAATGTGGCTTAAAGCAGCGTACCCCATT
This sequence comes from Protopterus annectens, assembly GCF_019279795.1. NCBI lineage: Eukaryota > Metazoa > Chordata > Ceratodontiformes > Protopteridae > Protopterus > Protopterus annectens. Next base: position 1,363,561,001 of record NC_056743.1, read on the forward strand.
TGCGCGGAGCTGCGCACCGCGCAAACAAGCTAACCGATGGGCAACGTTGAGCAAGCCGTATCAAAACTGCCTTTACACAGACACACCCCTCAGCATGTCTAGACAGTCATGAAAAATAAAAAGCAGTGGCCAGGTTCGAACCCAGGATAATACACCATAGTCAAGGTATAGAACCACTAAGCCACGACAGCAGTACCTGTAAATGCAATAATAGCTAATATATAGGAATGAATACAAACTAGAGCATGACAATGCAGGTTTACTGAAGTTGATACAATTCCAAAATGGCCAATTACAGATATGTGCGGGAAAAACGGACTATATAAGCCCCATAGGCGGGAATACACAGCATAAACGATTGTAGAACAGACCTGCAGGCAGAATGTCAGGAGTAGGAGAGGGTAGTCGCTTTCGAGCACAGAGGTGGGGTGTTGAGGAGTCCAGGTACATGGCCTGGCTCCTAGTCCACAATCATGAGTCCCAACTCATGCAGGGCCAGGTCCTCTGGGGAGCATACAGGGCTGAGGCGTGGGACCGGTTGGCTCATGATCTCACCAGTGCCACAGGGATTCCAAGGACTGGTGAGCAGGTCCGTCACCACCATGCGGACCTGAAGAGATGCAAGCAGGACCAACTGAACCTTTGGATCCAGGAGGCCCGGCAAACACCCAACACCCCACTACTGAGTAAGTAACATTTAATTATGTATGTAAAAAAATTAAACTAGCTGATATTATGGAGATGTGTATTCCAATATTACTTCATTTATATTACAGCTGCAGGTGTCCGTTCTGCGAACCGCAGAGCCTATGGCGATAGGCTGGTGCGGTTGTGCCACCAGGCAGGTCAGTAATCCACTACCAGTAACTGTAAAGAAATATAAAAGTATGACAGTCAGCAAAAGAGTGCAGTGTAGTCAATAAGGAATAAAATCTGCAAGTAACAGTGTGAAAGTGTATGCAAGTATTGCTTGATTACAAGAGTTTTCAGCCTGTAAGTTTAACCTAAACATGAAACTGTCCGACATATATTCTGAAATAAAAATGCCCTGCCTGTAAGAAAATAGTACACAACCTGCAGCAGGCTGAAAAGTATAGCTGCAGAAGATGATGAAATCACATGTGTGAAATATATCCCTGTGGAAATACTGAAACATGACAGAAGTGAGACTGCTGGAAAGGATTGTAATAACTACTGTTAAAACATGTCAATAAAGCCTAGAAGTACCATCCTGAATAGTAAAATGAAAGCAAGTGTGAGAGTGTGAGAAAGTGCCATGAATCCAGCAATACAGTAGTAATAACCCCTGAATAAAGTATACTGCAGTCAAGACAGAATGAAATGCATGTGAGATTCAAAACCTAACAGCAAAATCTGTTCAAAGTGTTGCTGCATCTGGAATGTGTATCCCAAAATCAGGATATGTTGCTCTCAGTCTGCAATATGCAGATAGGATGTTTGTCTGATATACCAAACATCCACACTTGTCTACAGCTATATAAAGCAAATGTAGCCCTGATGTAGCTGAATAAAGCTAGATATGAATGTGTATGAAGAACCATAAAATGTATATTGATGTTGCATTAACAGTCCTATCACCAAGTTGGAATAGTTATCATATAGGAAACTGTAGTTAGAACAGTAGTGTGTATATAACTGTAGCTATTAGAAATGTACAGCATATGTATTGTTATTCGAAGGTGTTAATATTACTTTCTTCACCCCACCCTATAACCACATATAACCCATTCCACGTGAAAATGGTATGTGCAATCACAATTAATACCCCTGGACGTTTGTCCTGTTGGGTCATATATATTTGCATGTCTGTTGATGCATCTGCCCTGTTCATACATCCACACCTGATGGCCTGTTGCCATCAATTAACCCTGCATGTTTTTGGACTGTGTATTTCTGTTCAAATTATGCATGTGTTATGCACACTGTTCAATGGTGTGAATATCTGGGTGTTTGGTTAATGGGAATACTAATGCATGCTGTTACAACTAATTGTGAATGGTATTATATGTCACTAACCCAAACTGTCATGACATAATGCAAAACATAGTACGACAGGGAAGGCGGGTTCCAGCGGACCCACCTCTCCCACCTCAGCTGGCGAGTGCACCTGGCACTAGTGCCGAGTCCGGACCCTCCTCCGGTGGCCCTGTGCCACCTGCGGGTGTAAGCGCTGCAGTGGATGGGGCTCGCCCCCCCTCTGCAAGTGTGGCCGGAGGAGATCTACCACTCACCCTCCGTAGCGTCCGGACTGTGGTGCGTAGGGAGATTCGGGACTCTGTTCTTGAGCCCCTACGCCAGCTCGAGGCATGGGTTGCTCAACTAACGGGCATGCCTGTTGCCCCGCCTACACAGCCCCCAGCACAGCCCCGTCCTGGGCAGTGAAGGAACAGTGGCAACTGCCTATGGGTGGGGATATCAGTTCCACTGTTGCCATCTGTGGGCTCATGGGCTCTGGATATCCAAACCTCCGTCCCCGTCAATTGTGTAACCCCCCCCACATGTGTCATACACCGCCCCTGTATGCGTCCTGTTTGTCTTGTCTGTTTACCTACCCAACCTACCTCCCCAGCTGTACCGACTACCTTCACCTGACATACCACTCTCACCTGAAAAAAAAAAAAAAAAAAGGGCATTCTGTACCCACAAAAAAATTACGCCCCATACATAGCTGCCCATTCTGCACACATGTCTACTGGACATGGAACCTATCAATTCCAATTGGCTGTACAACAAGTATTATTGTTGTCCTGACACCTCTGTCAGGGGTGGAAGGTTTCAAATGTCACACCAAATTACATACATATGCACAGCTGTTGCTGATGAAGAAATGGGCAGCTATGGGCCTTACCTACATCCCTCCTGCACATCCCAAGCTTGTTTCCCTACTGTCTTACCCTCTTTGTGACCCCCTTTTCACCACTTTCCTGTCTCCCCATTTTTCTTTTCTTTCAAAGAAAATAGCACGGGTGTGCGCAAGGGTAAGCACATTTAAGTGGTTGTAATCGGGTGTGCGCTTGTGTGCGCGGAGCTAACCACCAGTGCGCATGCGTGAGCTCCGCGCAAACCAGCGCTAACTCGGTTACAACTGCTTAAAAGTGCCTTAGTCACTTTGATTGACAGGTCCTGTACTCAGTTCAAAAGCAAAATAAAATCCCACTGTGAGTCCCGAACCCAGGACCTTGGCAACTGTAGTCTGCCTGACTTACCACTAAGCCATGACTCTTATACAAGAACATTGTGCTAAAGTAAATATATCATGTAATAGTAGGAATGAATGTAAAGGGAATATAGATGTGTAGTACACAAAGCATGACATTTAGAATTACTATCAAAACTACTGGATTTCCATAATAGTAGTGTGTGAACAGAAACAGCCATGCTAGTTGGAAGCTAGTAGGTAATAATGTCACTATAACACCTTGCAAGACACACACATACTCACAGCAGGATAAGCACTGCCCATACCACACGACCTCTTACAGGAACACATCTGGACCAAGTAATAAAATATGTGGAGCAAAGGCCCTAAACCAGGGACACATTACAAATAATGTTACAACAAACGCAGACAGTTCAGAAAGTAACAGGGTCTACACTTTGTGGGATGTTTGGAAGGGTATGCAGTCTGGAACTTGAATGTTTGTCACCATATTCTGACTTGAGCCCAGAGTGACTTGCCAGAAAAAGGTGTGCATGAGATATTGACCAAAATATGAGGCAGAAATGTGGACAACCTGCAAATATCTGTACACATGACGGGTCCGACACCACCATATTTGAATAGTTAAGAGCCTAGACATAGCAACAGTGAATGACTTACAGGGATGCCCCACAGACCCCATGTGAAATGTACAAACAGTAGGCAGAAAGGTGTAACACATGCAATGGTAACTATGGATTCCTGAAAGTATTCACCACTTGCATGGCAGAAAAAGTGTAGTAATACATATGCTCATGCTAACCCACAGTCACAACTGCAGCATACCAGACATTTTAATGGGTGTACCCCACTGATATGTACCATTCCATGAGGCACATAACAGATGAACCTGAAAGTCTCTGGGGCCTGCTCAGCAGCATACTAAAATACCCTAATAGATGTCAAGGCCCACACCATGGCCAGACCACACTGCATGCTGTAACACCCTAGCAGATATAGCAAGCATTCCAAGGTGTGAATGTACATGGAAAATAGGAAAGCTACAGCAGCACACTACAGTCGAGACACCTAGCAGGCATACAAGTAGTGACTATAAAGGGCAACTATTGAAGCCTTAGCAACAAAGTGCAAGCAAAAGTGAAAGGAAAGCACACACACACACACACACACACATTAACAGTAGTAGTAGTTGTAGGTGTCAGTGTACATACACAGTTAGTACAGGAAACTGGAGAAATGAATGGAGGAATGTTAATCTACAACACACCTGGAAATATGAGAGAGATACCAACCTTTACACTCACAGAACATTGTCCACAGCATAACAGCATGGTCCCTGCCCTTAAAATCTGAAAGGGCTATGCCTATCTCACATACCTTTTTATAGCACTGTTCTGAAATCACAGTGAGAACTGCAATCAGTACACAACTGGCTGCATGCAATTAGCAAATGCTGGCTAACAATTGGTGCAGAGGCCATCACATGGGCATATGCAGATACCTACAAAAGTATGCTGTACTCCATGTCCACACATGCAATACTTTCATTGCACCCTGAGAAGGACATGAGAGAGAGAGAGAGAGAGAGAGAGAGAGAGAGAGAGACAGAGACAGAGACAGAGAAAACTGCAATTAAGCAGACAGAAACAAATTGTTCAGCAACAGCTACCTGAAAGCTGACAACTGGGAAGTGGAGCAGCAGGACAGAGAACCAGACAGCAACACAAGCAGCTGTGACAAACACAGGTAATGTAAAGTAATACTATAAAGGTCTACATACTGTGAACCCTCCATATGTGTCATTGGTCTGTATCCATATGTATATGAAGATGTGTAAAGGGCAGGGGACATACAGCAACTATCAGTGAAGGCTGTACATACATTTGTATGTGAGAGCATCTATGTGCACATATCAATGTTGTTTGATTGTAGGTTGTAGTGCCATGTACAAAGTAGGTTTCACAGTTATGTATGTTTAGCAGTATGTTAGTGTGTGTATACAGTATGGTAGACAAATATGTTGATATACCTGTCTAACATATGGATACGTATGTATGTCAACATATGTATGTGTGTATATATATATATATATATATATATATATATATATATATATATATACATACATAGAGAGAGAGATGTAGGAATACATAGACAGATGTAGATAGAATATTGTACAAACATATCTATGTAATGCACACATACAGATATAGATATATGTAGATACATATACATAGACAGACTGATCTGACTACCTACAGGTATGACTGTATATGACGACCTGCAACACAGCCTGTCCCACCCCCTCTGTCACTCACACCCCCTCTGTGCCCCCCCTCCACATCTATAGCAATATATGTACATCAATATATATATGTGTATATGTATACGGACATATATATATGCGCCAGTGCACAGGTACATATCCTGTAGTCAGGCTAGTGTTACATAGCACTTCTATATGTGTGTTTAGCTCCTGTCAGAGTTTATGTAGCATGCAACTGGGGATACCATCAGGTCCCATCCATGTTGTGTATTCTGCTGTCCTGCGGGTGGCTCTCACCTGGACATCTGTGATGACAGGGAGGTTACAGTCAACTGGGATAACTATGCCTTATTTTGGGGGAGAGGGCGGGGTGACACCTGCACTGAACCCGTCTGCCACAATGTTGTCGATATCTGTGGTGTCAGTGAAATATTTGTTGTTGTGTACTACCTATGGGCATAGAGGATGGCTCCTGAACAGGTTGCTAGCATAACTGAAGAAGGCCTTCTGGTTATCTGTAGTGTCACTCTTGATTTCCCTCTCAAAGTTGCCCATGTATTTTGTATGATGGAAAATAGATCCTTACTAGTGCTGCTCAGACATGCCCTCCCTTTATGGAATTATGCTCTGTCTTGCAGTAGCTTCCATCTTCTGTAATACAATCTGTCTATGGCTGGGGTCCACCAGACAGGATGCTGTCCCTTTGTGGAGAGTGTCTTGGTCATATATGGGATTGCATGATCCATGCATTCTCGGAGATGTCTGTAGAAAGTAATTGTGTAGGGGTCAGCATTGTGGGTTGTATCTGCCACTGGCCCAGTGGGCTGAAAGGATACCATATCACTGTTACAAAGTGTAAAGTTTGTATCTATAATGTTATGCACTATAGTCGTCTGTGCTGGTGGTGGAGGTGGGATATGTATATCCAGGGCAATCAGTGTGTGGTCAGCTCACAGTAGTTGACGATGTAGGCCATACAGTACCTAGATACAAACCCCCAGAGTGAGGAGGTGCTCTTGACCTGAATCAGTGTTCTGACTGCTGGGGTTTGGTAGTATGTCGTATGGAGTCTGCCAGGTACTGTTGCACAATTGCTGGCTGAGCATTGATACCTGGCCATCTACATGTGTATCCACCAATAGACAGACAGATGCTACATATGTGAGATATGTTGTATCATAACAGTCGAGTAGCATGTGTAGTATGTGTGCCAAATTCTGCTGACATATATTGCTGATACCAGGTTATTTTCTTTCTCAGGTACATGGCCCACCTGAATCCCACCTACTCCACAGCTGAGGATAAGGAGATACACCAGAGCCTGGTGCAGGATTATGCAATACTCTTTTCCCGCACCAGCCAGAATCAGCAGGAGAGGGCTGCACTGTGGCAAGACCTTGTCCGTCGGGTAAATGACATAGGCACGCATAATAGGACATATGAGCAGGTACGACATCACTGCAGTGATTTAATCAGACATGTCCATCAGCGTGCGTCAGATATCCACAGGCAACAGGTCACCACAGGTGGTGGGGTGGCTACACATCCCCCACTCACCAGACTGGAGGGACTACTCATGAGTCTAGTGGCTCCAGTCCGCCAGCAACAACAGCAGCAGACATGCATTATGATGGAGGCTGGAGCCACACAGCAGCAAGACAGTGAACGTGCAGGTAATATGCCATATGTATAGTTGACTGTTGTGTACACTGGTAGTTAATGCATGTGTGAGGTGTGTCCTTGGTTTGTAGCTGTCACCATAGTATTTAATGTGCAAGTGTGATATCCTCAATATTAGCAGCTGACCTGTGAAAGGCGACTGTTGTACTACTGACCTGTATCATACTCAGTAACAATGGCACAGTTGTGCCCACTGACATTAGTTTCTTCACGTCTGCAGGACCCTCTGGTATAACAGCAATGCAGCCTATCCATGCTGGTGAGTGTGTATTAACAATTCCTGTAATAGTGTTGATAGTAATAGTACTATTTGGCTCACTTAGTAGTGCTCTTTGTATGCATGTAGGTGTGTCTGTGTATGTGTGTTGATATCACACATACTGAGTACTGTACAATTGTGTGAAACTGTGTGCATGTGTGCACCTGTGCACCTGTGCATGTGTGCATGTGTGCACGTGTGCATGTGTGCACCTGTGCACCTGTGCATGTGTGCATGTGTGCACCTGTGCATGTGTGCATGTGTGCACGTGTGCATGTGTGCACCTGTGCATGTGTGCATGGGTGCACCTGTGCATGTGTGCACCTGTGCATGTGTGCATGTGTGCACCTGTGCATCGCTGGTAATGTGTAGACATTGTAAACTGTGTTTCCTGTTTCCCTCCCACAGGTTCTGTTGCTGCTCTGGTGTCATGTAGCAGGGAACCTGAGTCAGGTGCCGTGGGTACTGATAATGATGACATCTGTGTAATGGCACAGGAAGGTATGCCAGGGTCCGCCATTGGTCAGCCGATTGACAGTACACAGCTGTCGACCCCATCAATGTGCACAGTTATCCTGCCAATACACCCTTTGTCACCGATGTCCCTAGGTGATGGACAGCATACAGTGGGCATTGACCAGGGTAATGTGGTATCTGTGGCACATGCCTCCCTACACAGCAGCCATGGGCATGGCCCAGAGATGGTACCACACAGACAGATGTCCAGGGGTTCTCGTGGGAGCATCCATGGGCGTACTGCCCCTGTCAGACGTGCCCACAGAGGTCTTACAACCTCAGCTATGTTTTGGACTGTCATGCAGGCACAGTCACGTATGGAACGGTACACCAGACAGGGTCTGAGGGAGCTGACAGCATGTCGCATAGCCATGACTGACAGTATGCGTGACATTGCGGCTGCCATCCGTGATTTCACCGATGTCATAGACAGATGTTGTGGGGACATATTAGACCGGTTCCACAACTACATGTCCATGAGCCAGGGCGATGGTGGGCGGTTGAGGCGTCAACGTGGCCGTATGCCAGCAACAGCAGCAGCTGGCAGTCGTCACGGATGACAACAGGGCCGTGGCCGCCCCCATAGTGCCAGCAGCAGCCCCAGCAATGCTGGGTCTGTGCTGTCATCAGACCACCCCAGGAGACCACGTGCACGTGGCTCTGGCCAGGCCCGACAGGGATCTGTGTCCAGTCAACGAACACCTGCTTCTGATGACAGTACCCAGTCTGGGTTGGTACTGGATACGGTCCGTAGCACCCCTGCAAGGCACAGGTACCGTGTCCGTGGCCAGAGACACTGATCTGTATGACCTGGCAGGTACAGTCTGTGGCTGTCCACAAACACCAGTATATGGCAGCCATGAGGTGGAACTGTGTGCATCCATACACACATGCTAATTGACAACACCTAGGGCTACCGCATACATGCACACACTGCATCAACATTGCCCCACCTTCTACTGCTGTCCCTCACCAACACACATACACATACATGTCAATTGGTGGTATCGGTGGCTGACTCAGGCATACCAAGTTCACACCCTGTGCATATGATGAAACTGTGCCACCTCCTGCAATCTGTAACACATGTGCAGGTACAGGTTAACATGTTGCTGATGCACAGGGTGACCACATAGATGTGTAGTAATAGTATCATGTTGTTAACAGTACTGTGTGCTGAATTAATTGTGGGTATATCACAGCATGCCTGATGCAGTAAGTGTGTGATTGTCATGTCCTGTTGTCTACACCCATGGTAAGTACCATAGTGTATCATCTGCACATGTTGGCATACTGGTGGTAATGATGTCAACAGAAGGCTACATACATAGGTAGCACAGGGGATAGGGTAATGAATGTAGTAATACACAATGATGGACATGTAAATTGCAAGTGGCATGTTGCCCACACTAGACTCTGCAATGCAGATGTTTGAGGATGTTGATATGTGTGCAGTACTACACGACTGGTGCAGGACACACAGGAGCACCCTAGCACTGCATGCTTACATCTCACACCATGCTAGACAGCCCCAACACACATAACTAACTGTCACAGGAGGGAGAGTCCCCATATATGTCAGGGATACTGTGGTGGCAGGCCGGGGAGCATACATCCTACTAAGTATGGAACCACTGAGTGAAGGCTCAGTGTCTGTTATTTGACATGTGTATTACTGCAGGTATGAGCACATGGGTTTCTATCCAGTTATTGTACATCCTGACAGTACATGGTCTGTACACTTGTGTGCACTGAGACTGGACCCTAGCCATCTGACCCGTGTATTTCCATGTACATGTGCATAGTGCCTGCATATTTGCAGTGTTACCTACTGGAACTGGTACAGCTTGTTTGTTGTACAATGGACTACATGCAGCCCTGTTTACTGTAGCTTTGTTTGCATGCATGTTTGCTTGCAATTACCCTGGAATACTGATCACACCTGCAATGCATAGTTATAGAGCTTCTGTGGACTCCTAGTGCCATCTGCATAGCCTACTATATGTATGTCCATGTCCCACTTGACAGGATGTCACTGTTTGTCCTGTTCACATGTACATTGCCTGTGACACAGTGCATATGACTTACCTGGCATGTGCCCACGTGAGCAGTCATATATGCTACTGCTAACTAATCACAGGCACTACACCTTCACACATTCATCTTCTGTTGAACTACCTGCTTTGCTAGGGACGGCCTGCACCTGTCATCCCTGGGCTTTCAGATATTGGCAAAGGCTCTTGCTACCCCCATAGTGCCTATGTTAGGCAGGGCTCAAATGACAAACCCACCTTCATAGGTATCACAAGGGATAATAAACTAAGAGCAATGCTACCCAACGCCAGAAGTCTAAACCTCCAGATGCATGCACCCAAAACACTCCTTGGCATGGAAAACATCGATATCTGTGCAGTAACAGATGCCTGGTTCAGGGCTACTGAGAGCACACCAGCACTACCAGGTTTAACCCGGTTGATTTCTTTGAAACAGTCACCAAGGCCATTGACGAGGGGAAGGTGGTTCACACAGCCTACCTGGACCTTGCAAAAGCCTTCACAACAATACCCCACTTGGGCATTCTAGAGAAGCTCACCAGCTTAAATATAAGCCCCTATGTCACTAGATGGATTGCACAGTGGCTCAAGGACAGAACCCACATGGTTAGCATTCCTGGAGCCATGCCAGACCCCACACCAGTTACGAGTGGTGTCCCACAAGGCTCAGTCCTGGGACCTCTTGTTTGGCATATATTTATTGGAGGTACAGGCCAACACGGACGGACTGTGGCTGTCCAAATATGCAGATGACTGCAAACTGGCCACCATAATCAACTCTCCAGCTGACACAAGCATCTTCCAAAGGGGCATCATAGCAACAGACAACTTGTGCCAGAGCCATGGCCTTCAGCTGAACAGTGTTTAGAAAGGGGAATGTGCATCCTGTAGTCTGTTTACCTAGTTGCCAAAAGGGACATTTCCCTCACACACACTAACCCCCTCAGACAAACACACACACTTGCCATTTGCAGGATTCAAACACCTACCTAACTATGTTATGACACTTGAGACGGACGCATTAGCAGAGTGCGCTATTCGCATTACTGGGAGTTTTCCCTTCTCCTGCTATACTTATAGAGTGCTGACATCATCAGTGTTTAGAAAGGGGAATGTGCATCCTGTAGTCTGTTCACCTAGTTGCCAAAAGGGACATTTCCCTCACACACACTAACCCCCTCAGACAAACACACACACTTGCCATTCGCAGGATTCAAACCCCTACCTAACTTATTTTATTTATTTATTTTATTTTACATTTGTTGACCGGGCTAGTCTGGCTGGATACATGTCCATTTTCAGCAGAGGCCCGAGGAGAAAAGCTCCACTAAATACTAAGTACATTACAAAATATCACAAATGTTTATAAGTAACAATATTAGAAAATCATAACAGCACACAGAATGCAAGATAGATTCAAGGAGAAGCACATTTCGATGAGCAGTTAATACCATATTAGCAATTTAACTATGGTAAGCATTAACTATGTTATGACACTTGAGACGGACGCATTAGCAGAGCGCGCTATTCGCATTACTGGGAGTTTTCCCTTCTCCTGCTATACTTATAGAGTGCTGACATCATCAGTGTTTAGAAAGGGGAATGAGCATCCTGTAGTCTGTTCACCTAGTTGCCAAAAGGGGCATTGTCCTCACACACACTAACCCCCCTCAGCCAAAAACACACACTTGCCAATTGCAGGATTCAAACCCCTATCTAACTATGTTATGACACTTGAGACGGACGCATTAGCAAAGCGCGCTATTCGCATTACTGGGAGGTTTCTTTTCTCCTGCTGTACTTATAGGGTGCTGACATCATCAGTGTTTAGAAAGGGAATGTGCATCCTGTAGTCTGTTCACCTAGTTGCCAAAAGGGACATTTCCCTCACACACACTAACCCCCCTCAGACAAACACACACACTTGCCATTCGCAGGATTCAAACCCCTACCTAACTATGTTATAACACTTGAAACGGACGCATTAGCAGAGCGTGCTATTCACATTACTGGGAAGTTTCTTTTCTCCTGCTGTACTTATAGGGTGCTGACATCATCTGTGTTTAGAAAGGGGAATGTGCATCCTGTGGGGAGGCAGACACCAAGCACACTCTGGCTAAGCTGTAATTCCCTAGGGCAAACAGCCTAGAGTTGACCTCTACACCCATATGTTTAATTGTCAAATGCACATTATTTGTTGCTGATAGACTGTTTGCACATCTTTATTGCCATAGCATTCCCTGTTTGTATGAACAACTTGTGCATCTGTGGAAGATGTTTGCATATGGGAGGGATCCACTATATCACGTATGTCTCTGTAGTTATTTAACTGTGTGCACTGGGCAGACTGCTGTAATGTGGTTGGTTCCTGGAATAACACATAAAAATACCAGATATGTGTGTCCAACTGCTAAACCGAGATTTGGCCTAAGTGTGTGAGCATGCCCAGTTCAGCCTTCCCATGGCATGTTGTCTGACATATGTCTCATTTATCAAAGTGTGTGAGCATGCCCAGTGTGAGCATTCCATATGTTGGACTCTGCAGCCCACCACATTTGTGGATGAGTGTGAACTTCAACAAATATCACCCGTTTATGGTTGTGTGTTGTGTGTCATGTTGTGTAGTTACTGTACAACTGCTTTCTGTGTGAACACAACAGGATTATACTGTGCCTGCAGTGTTTGCATGGGATACTTTGCATACAGTTGTCAACATCCTTTCACACTGACCTAACACTGTAGTACTGTATAGTGTACTGGTAGTACTTTGACTGTGGTGGACAGTATCCTGGGCTTTAGTGCTATCACTGCTTTACATTTCAATAGTGGGCACAACAGCCTGGTTAGGGGCCAGTTGTGTACATCTGACCATGTTGCATTCTGTTCAGATATGAACTACTTAAACCAGGCTTGTCCAACATTGGTAGTGTATTCCACAACATAGGTGTACATTTGCAAACACTAGCAATGTGCCCTAGTCCATGTCTAATGCTAGTTGGAGAGTGTGTTTGTCCTTCAACACACATTGTAAGTGGAGTTTGCCATGACATATGTCATGGTTAGTATACTGTGCCTCTGTCTACCTGTGACATGACAGTGATACCCAGGATAAAGCTACCATCTCCCATCCACTCATCAAGATTCCTATTGAGGAAGATTGATAAGTGACTCTATGGGTAGCCTGTACTGGGGGTTCACTCATGGGTGGGGTGGCTTCTGTGTTATGGATCACGCAGTACAGCTTGTCCTATGTAAGTCAGTGCTGGGGTTCAGGTCTCTCATGTGCATAGCTCACTGCCATTCAGATTGTACAAGGTGCAGCATGTTTATTGATACCAGCAACACAGGCAACACATGGCATCTGTGCAAGCTCTTTGATACTCCTGATGAGGTACTGTTGGGGACTTTACGGTTGATGGAGGTGTCTGCTGAGGTACATCCCACAGGGGCTATTGTAGTCAATTGTACCGCTGATGAAGGATGACTGCAGAGCCACAATGACCTCCCCTTATCTAGATCTGACAACCTTCATGATTAGGTGGGTATATGGTATGTTTCTGTAAACACTACAGCACATGTTTGTTCAATGCAGGATATCTATCACCTTGTGTCCCCAGGTCTCTCATTACATGTTAACTACATAATGGATTAACACCTATGTGGTAATTGGTGGGCACTTACTGTATATCCACGGAGGTTAACTATACACGTTTCTGCAATTAGCTTGCTGACATGGCTATGGCACCAGTTGTCTGTTTCTATGTGGCCCTTTGTGGGATGCTTGTGTCAGCTGGTGGATCATATGTGTTGAGCAGTTTAGTCCTCTGCAAACATGTTCGGACACAGTCCTTCCATGTTTGCCTGTACCTATGGGACATATATACCAGACGAGGGAGATCCCAGGACAAAGCCTTGTGGGATGCCAGTTATATCTGGTTTGTAGTCTGACATGGCTGCAGCATGTCTGACCATGTCTGTTCTGTCCTTGGTCTGGTTTGCAACCCCTCTACTGACATGTGGGTTTATATTTAAGCTGGTGAGCTTATCTATAATGAACACGAGGGTATTGTATAGAAGCCTTTGCAAGGTCCAGCTACACTGTGTGGACCACATTGCCCTCATCAATGACCTTAATGACTGTTTCAATTGAGTCAAACATGTTTAGGGGCAGGATCTGCACTTGAGAAAGCCACACTGGGTTGGGTCCAGTGTCAGTAGGTCCCCAATATCTTTATGTCTGTGGTACATGCTGATCCTTTCCATAGCTGTGCAAACCGAGCTTCTCAGGATTCTGGGGTAGTAGTTTTCAGTATCCATTCCGGCAACACCTTTGTTGAGAAGGACCACTGTTGTTGTACACTGCTCTTTGGGTACTTATTCTGTGGTAAGGCTGACATTGAGCAGTAGTGTGGTTTGGCATTCCATTCATCTTGGAGTCCATGTTGCACTAAGCCCAGGACACCATCTCATACCATTGCTGCTGTGTGTTTTGCTTTGTAGATGTTGGCTGTTACCTCAGCATCTGCAATGTCAGGGGCCAGCAGTCTGCTGGGATAGATATTCTGCTGGGGGTTGCACTGCACCTGTCAGGATGTATGTTGGCAATATGTGTGTGTGTTTGTGATATTTGTGTGATTCAGGGCATATCTGTGAATTCCCAACATAGTTCCTACCATCAGTTGTGAAAGCCTTGGGATTATCCTTAGTGTCCTGTACAATTTGTATCTTCATAGGTTCATAGGTTCATACTAGGCTATCCACCCTAGGGCATTTGTTAGCCTAGCCGTGTGTGTGGCTTTTACCACCCCTTGCTATGTGAATATTATGGCCATTTATGATTTGCTTTGCTGTGCCTCTGTCTGGACATGACACAGTGAAGACCCCCAGTGTAACTCTACAATCATCCATCCACTTGGCAAGATTCCTGTTGAAGAGTGTCAGTGAGGGGCTCTGCCTAACATGGAGTGGGATTCTGGTCCAGGGTGTGGGGAGCCTCTGGATTATGTATCTGTCCCACCAGCACATCCTATTTCATTATTTGTTGAGGTTGACATCTCTCACTCTCACAGCTCCGATGGATTTGAGTTTTCTGGGGTGGAGCATGTCCATTACTCCTGTGTTGGCCATGGCCTCCTACAACAGGCATGCAATGCCTCTGTGTAGGCAGTATGTGACTGCATTCAGCTGGGGTGTCTACAGCCAGGCAGCATATGACATATATTTGAGACCCTTTATCCTCTTGGTGAGGTACCTTTGAGGTCTTTCTAACTGCTGCAGGTGTCAGGTAAGGTACATCCCATATGAGGCATTGTACTAGATTATGGGTGTGATTAGAAAACAGTATAGGGGCACAATGACCTCTGTTGACGTAGATGTGAATCCTTTCCTGATACGGTGTCAAATGTAGACAGTCTTCCTAGCCACATTGGCAATGTGGGTGTCACATAACAGGTTACTGTCCACTTGTGTCCCTAGGTCCCTGGTTACTCCTTCCATACATAATGGTTTACCACCTATGTGGCAATTTGTGGTACCTTGTTTGGTATTTGGTGGGACATTCATACTGTCCAGTGTCTTCAGGACGGCTGGGTGGGGTTACTGTGTGTGAGAGTGCAGTCTGTAGCATGCTACAGACTGTACAGCAGTCTTCCCTACAGTTAGTTGCACATGGGTGGACTCCAATGCCTTGTGCATTGTCAGTTACCTGGACGTATGGGTGTCTGTGCTGACTATGGATACTCACCCTCCTTTTATGTTTTGTTCCAGGTTTTGGGGCCATGACACATGATACGTGGTATAACCTGGTAGTGCTGGTGTGCTGTCAGGAGGCTTGCAGCAGGTTTCTGTCACTGCACAGACATCGATGTTCTCTATACTGGGGATGGCCTTGGGAGCATGCATATTGGGGTGTACACATCTGGCATTGGTCAGCATTTCCCTTATGTTTCTTCCCACTTATGTTTTCTAGGGTGGTGGGTCAGTCTTTTCAGCCTTGCCTACAAAAGGCTCTATGGAGGTGGCAAAGGCCTTATCCAATATTCAGACGCCCAGGAGTAACAGGTGCAGGCCATCCCAAGAACAGCTGCGTGGCTTTCAAGCTTGACATCCCAACCAGACAGACATTGATCCCCTTGAATGACACCAGTAAGTGTGCCACTTGCTATGACTGATCATTCCGTGTTTGTACTGTGGCATTATTCTTGGTAAGGGTAGGATGCTGCAAACGGTGAGTGTCATACCGGCCTGGACTACATAATCAGATAGCTCATCTATGTCTCTTTTCATGTGGTCTAGGGCGGTACATCTCAGGTCATTCACACCAGCATGGACTATGACTGCATCATATTTCTACTTGCTTTGGAGTGACCTGCATACTTCTGTTATGTGGCATATTGTGGCAGCCTACAGGCAGCTTACTGTACCCTTTCCCTTGTTCCATCTGGTGTGCGGGACAGCAGTGTGTCTGACTATGGAGTCACCTATTACAACTGTATCAGGCATGTTGTTTCTCCTTCTGGCCTGTGACTGTTTGGCACACCAGCTTTGTGTACTATGTGTTGCATGTGCTATGTTTGGAGGTTGTTTGATTGGGTGTCTGCTTTAGAGGCCTCTGTTGGTGTGCTGTGTTTGTAATTTGTGCCTCCGGGAATGTTTTTCTGTGTTTATGTGTTTGGTTTGCAGTTGTGATAGGTCTATGTGGGACTGTGTTAGTGGTGTGTGTGGTTACCTTCTCCTCCTGACTTGTTTTGGGAGTACTGAGTTGAGGGAGCTCAGCCTCCAGTTTGGATAGATGGTTGCATCTCTCACATATATTTGTATTTCTTGGGTGGAGTTGGGGGTTGTCTGTGTACTTGGGGCAGGTGTAACATTGCCTCAGGATTCACAGATTCCACTTGTTGTGGCTGGCCTTAGTGGATTGTATGTGTGGACAGATTTTATTGCCATACTACTGATCAGTGATTACTTCATTGTTTATGTTTGCTCTATCATGTAGTAGCTTCCTCATTCTCTTGCATGGTTTGGTTATGGCTGGTGTCCACCATGCCAGATTTCTGCGTGCATGGCATTGTGTCTTGTTTTAATTTAGGACTGCATAATCCAAGCATTCCTGGCAGTGTTCATGGAATGGCTGTATTACAGGTTCTGAGGTGTGGCCCATATTTTGCACCTGCACGGGACCTTTAATGGATTCCACATCAGTTTGGAGGAGTGCAAATATTGCTTAACACATGTTTTCCACTGTGGTTTTCTGGCCAGGGACTGTGGTCTGGATTTGTATGCCCAGTGTGATTACTCTATGGTCTGGTTTTAACAGTGAACAATACACTTCTCATCTTGCCATCCAGTACCCATCTGGCTGATTATCACATCCAGTATGCTTACCCCTCTTGTGGGAGTGGTACGTTGTTCCTGGGCCTTTTGGTTTATGGATTCTATGAACTTTTGTCCTACACTGTTGGAGCTAGTATAATGCTCCCAGTCTATGTCTGGGTATTTTCAGTCACCCAATATAACGTGGTTTGGAGGACTTGATATATTCATGTATTCCAGCATAGGCCGGGTGCAGTTCCTGGTGTTGGGACAGTAGTCTGTAGCAGGCTATAAACTGGGGGGCAGTTTTAGCCACTGTTACTTGAGCATGGCTAGTCCATGCTGCTTTTTGTTGTGGTACCAACATGGGGGTGTGGTTATCCTTGACAATTCTTGCTAGTCACCCTCCTTTTGTAGCTTGTTCCAAGTTTTGAGGCTGTACAGCACAGTATGAGGTGTAACCTGGTAGTGTTAGGGTGCTGTTGTGAGCCTTGGCTCAGTTTTCTGTTACAGTGCAGATATCCACATTCTCCATAC
This sequence comes from Protopterus annectens, assembly GCF_019279795.1. Lineage (NCBI taxonomy): Eukaryota > Metazoa > Chordata > Ceratodontiformes > Protopteridae > Protopterus > Protopterus annectens. The sequence goes on from NC_056743.1 coordinate 1,363,578,805, forward strand.
TAGGTGAGTTTAGACTGCATGCATCTTGATGTTTTGGCTTATCACTTATCTTATTCTTATCCCTTCTGATACCTATGGAGATAGGTTTGTGTTTTGAGCCTTACCTATTCAGGGCACACTGTGGGTGACAACAGCCTTTGCCAGTATCCATACAGCCTGCACTGATAGGTGCACGCCAGTCCTAGCAGGTGGTGCATCATGTCATGCTCAGCATGTCATCCCAGACTGGCACACATTGGATCCCCTTTGACTAACTGCGATACTTCAGTCAATTGTTGTACTTGATCATCTCATTGTCTTGTTGTGGCATGATGCTTGGTGAGGGTAGGATGTTAGTCAGGGTCCTCAGGTGTGCATATAGTACATGGTGTTACATTACTTAATACATAGCATTCATGCCTCAGGTGGTGCGGCAGGGCTGCCTCTGTCGGATGCGCATATTACACTTCCCTGTGCATGTTTGAGAGCAGGTTGTGTCATGTTAGGCATCCCTGTTACTATATGAGTGAGTCAGAGAGGGGTATCATTCCCAGGGTTCCTACTGAGCCAGTGTATGTGCTATGCGTTGCCTCTTTGCCAAGGCCAGGGCATACTGGGCACGCCTCCTTCTGCCTATTGGGGTAGGCTCAGGTTGTTCCTCCTCCGAGTCATGCTCTGCCTGTGATGGCCTTGGCAATGGTGGGGCTGTTTGGCCCGCCCTATGCTGGTCCTGCTGCAGCTGTTTTCGCAAGATCATATTATGTAGCATAGCACATACCATGACAATTTGGGTACATGTAGTTGGTGTGTACTGCAAGGCTCCACCAGATGTGTCCAGACACCGGAACCGTGACTTGAGCAGCCCAAACACATGCTCTATTACATTACGTGTTTGTGCGTGTGCCTCATTATGGCGTTCCTGTTCAGGTGTGTGTGCGTTTCTGATGGGTGTCATCAGCCACGGCTCCAGTGCATAACCTGCATCCCCACTAGGTGTCCGTATGGATGTCCCCATTGGCAAATGTCTGGTACAGCTGTGTCAAATGCCAGATGTGGGAATCATGGTAGCTCCCAGGACAGCCAGCACACACATTCATTATTATGCCCTGGGCATCACACACGACCTGGCAGTTGATGGAGGGGAAGCCCTTGCGGTTGATGTATGCCCTACCCCGCCCAACCGGCTGGTGCTTTGATGCGTATGTGCGTGCAATCTATTGCACCCACTACCTCAGGGTATTCCGCTATTTGCTGGAAGAGATGCATATTGCTGGCCAATACCTCACGGGCATTGGGGAAATATACATGATCACCGACATGTGCTGACATGGCATCCAGGAACTGGTGCAGTACCCTGGAGGCTGATGCCTGTGATATCCCCATCATATCACCAGTTGGTCTCTGGAAGGTACCTGTTGCTAGTATTCTTAGGCCAACACATACCTTGGTTTCCACTGGGATGGGTTCCCTCTGTTGGTTCTGTGTGTGAGGCGTGGCCTGCACAGCTCCACTATTTGCTGCAGGAGGTCTCTGTCCACTCTATAGCTCTACTATCTCCAGCTCATGTAACCCATGGTAGGTGACCCTGGGCCTGTACACTCTTCTCCGCCTCCTCCCTGTGGGGTGTCTGGCACCATCTGCATTGTCACCACCCTCAGCAAGTCGCCTATGTCTCATTTTGACAGCTATGGCAGCCCCTAACATTTCTGCTCTGAGTTCAGCTTTTTCAGTTTTCACTTCTGATAACTTAACTCCTGTCTTGCAGTGTCTCTTGAGAGAAACATTCTGCACTGCTGTTTGCAGAGTTTTAAGTGCTGGGCTGGGCTACTATTCTGCCTGTGTAATTGCCTGCATCTAATTGTTTTCACCTGCTAGCTCCAGCAGTATTCCCTGCTAACTTCCTACTAAATCTGTTGCTTCCTTTTTCCTTTCTGTTTCCTCAGGGAGGAGCCATGTGCAAACCAGCAGAAACACGCCACAGTGGCTTACACACGCCACACATACTTACACAGTTCAGAATCTGCTTATTCATTTTAAAACGCTGCACGCCCGCAAACGGTGTTAAACATCTCCCAACACGCTCCCACATGCTCAGTCTGCCTTACACGCCAAGACACTGCCTTACTGCTTGGCGCACACGTGCGCATACACATCCAGCAAGAAACTTTGGTGTAGGCAACAGTGTACACCTTCCATTTCTTGACTTTCTCATGCTTACTTAGTGGCACACCTCTTTCCATGATATCTGTCTGACATCTGTCATGTAACTCTGACCTCCAATGAACTGCATTTCTTTCTACCATTCCCCCCTGTGATGTCACCTATCTCCTACTCTGTTCCTCCCCCTTATGCAACTCTTACACTACTCAGAATGTGCTCATTTGCTATGTGGCAGTGGAATTCAGTATCCTTACACTCATTTGCATCAGATTGCCTACTAATGCTTAGTTACATCTCTTAGACTCAGCTTCCCCCCTTAGCAACCACTACACGGTGGCCATGTTGGTTTTGGTCTGCTGGTCCCTGCATTGACATTCCATGTATTGCATAAAACCCACATTTGTGGGTTTAAAACCTTCGTTTTTATGTTCTATGCAGCGCAGCCCGTTTGCGCGGGGCTGCGCTGGGTTTAAACATCGGCAATCACCGAAAAAAAAATATATATTTTTCATATATTTGCATCAGGTTACCTTGCCAATGGCCACATATTTGGCCATTGGCATGCTGCCTGACACATATGCACCCTTTATTTGGAGCTGACATGGCTCCATTGCTGTTTAGAGAAACGCACTCAGTTGTCAACTGAGTACATTTCTGCAGCTAAAATGGCTCTTACATGGGCTGTTCTGCTTCTGGATCGCTAATCACCCTCATTTGCATGCTATTCGGCTGCAAGTGAGGTGATTAGCTTATCCACGCCCACTCCGTGTAAGAGCCGTTTTAGCTTGTCTCTTACACGGACTTTGGGCTGTTCCTGGATCGCGAAGGCTGCATGGAGTCTTACACTACTCTTAGACTCCGTGCAAGCCTTCGTGAATCCGGCCCAATTAATTATCTTGATTATTCAGTGTACTCCTATCAGTGTATAAAATTATGTCATGTTGAGTTTCTTACTTTCTGGGTATATATTGCAAATATGTTAAATTAATGCAAAAGTCTTAAAAAAAGAAATGTTATGACTACATGAATAGAAAAATTAAAGCCACACACCCTCCGATAGCATTTTCTACAAGTCCTTACACAAAGTACCAGCCAAGTAACAGTAATTGCTACTAACTCTGCAGATGTATAACGTGGAAGTATATCTCAAAGGAGTTGAAGGAATAATACTCTGAGTACAGTTTATTTATATATATGCAAGGAAGACCTGCTAGAGGAAGATTCAGAAGTTCTTTGAGTCATAACAGAAATACTAACTACAGAGAAAATGTAGGAACTGAAAGCTGTCAGAATAGATGATACAAAAATGCAGCTGCTGTGTGAAGCTATATCGTCAGGATGGCCAGAGAGTGTGAAACTCCACCCATTCATTAATCCATACTACATATTCAGAGACAAACTTCCATCATGGTATTTTGTATAAAGTTGTCATTCTATCACAGCTAAGAAGTCAGGTACTGCTGAAGGAACATGAAAACATCTTCAACAGTAAAGAGAGAGGGAGACAGTGACATCATAGGCCAGATTTCAAAAACATTGCTCTCAATAGAAATGACTTGCTCCAGTGTAAGCCAGTCCTGATCACAAAAGACATAATTATGGAGTAAGTAACTTACTTCAGTGTAAGGCCTATCTATAGAGCAGGCTTACACTGGGACCTGCTTCCAAAAGGCTTGCTCTCATTGCAAGTGACTTTCACCAGAGTAAGTCACATACACTGACAGCAAGACTTTTGGAATCCTGTCCTATACATTGGCCAAAAATAATGGTGCAAAGAGAACATATTATACGAAACAGTTATCTTTGTGGCATGTGTAGGAAACAAAAAACAAACAGAATAGTTAAAACTTCATAAAACTGTAAAGTTGCCAGATTTAAAGATGGGAGTGGATATATTCTAACGACACCTCTCAAGTTCTAAGTGTAAGAAATTTAAACAAAGACAAAAATAATGAGGGGACTGTGGTCCACAATTGGATACAGATTTTAAATATTGTTGTCATAACCATAAAAATTGCCATGGTAATATAGTATACATTAGAATAGATCTTCTGAAGGCTATGAAGTCTGACATTGAAATGCATGCCATTTTTTAGTGATTTTAATCCTCAGCAATTTGCCAGAAAACCACAAATTGTATGAGAAACAGGCAAAAAATAAGAGGCACAAAAAAGTGGACATTCTGTAAAATTCTTTTGAGAGAGAGATTATCCAAGCAGAAGAACCTCAACTTTTTCCTTTGCATTTATTGTTACAACAAATTGCAGGTCAATCAGATTAAAATACTGCAGCCACATCAGTAATCAATATGCTTAAATCAATATTCTCAAGGCATATTATAGCAAAATAAATTATGCTGTACAGTAGTTCACAGATTACATTCCAGAATTTTACAAACTTTGCAAAGCTTGGGAATTTAAATTCCAAGGCATGAAGAGTCTAATGGTTAAGTTGAGCATATGAAACTGTAAAGGATATTATCAAAAAATATAAAGCATCAAGATAAATGGACTGCTATTTAGCATTACTGGAGTACAGGAATATACCATTAAAGGCTTTAGGTTTTCACGACATCGATTACTGACAGGAGAAGGCTTCAAACTATTGGCATTAGAAAGAAGAATGTCAAGAAAAGAAAGCTTTTACAGAGAATACAGCTGAACCAAAAACATTTTATGACAAATGAGCATAGGATTTATCATCATTAAAGGAGAGGCAAACAAACAAAATTATGTTACTGAAGAATTTCTGGTCAGAAGCGATATATATTCAAGATGCTATAATCCTGGCTGATTTTAAACTAGGGGCCTACAGCACAGGTTGAGAATAGAGGCCCTTTCTAAACCCTTGTCAACGTCCCTTTAGGTAGGTATTAGTCTAGAAACTGTTACTTTTATCCTTGATATTGTGGGAAAGAAATCATAAACTTATGTATCCCTTTCATTTTTCTTGATGAAAAAAAGACAATACTGCAGTACTAAGACATACATTCAGTAGTTATTGTCAGCCCAGATAATTTGTCATTTATTGAACATTTTTATTCACAAAACAAAGTTTTTGCAAATGATTTAGATGTAAATGTAACTGATGTGAAGGACAGTGCTAAAGACTGAGATTATGGCGAGCTACATAATTTCTTAATAAGAGACAGACAGTCGGAGTCACAAGAAATGACAAAACAGGGGACAGACTTTTAAGAAACCCAAGATGTACTCACCCAGTGAAGAGAAATTACACTGAAAATGACAAAAAGCTTACTGTTTTGATGAAATAATTTAATGCTATAAGCCTCTAGAGCTTTGGCATCTGTGTATAAGCATAATAAAAATCCAAATCTACCCACTATTAGTTTTCCATCCAACCTCTTCCATTCATTAGTACAACCCTAGTGGCACAATATACTTATTTATTATTTATTGTATTTGTTTATGGGGAAAGTCCACTAGGCCTAAAAGAGCCCATTTTCGGTGAAGGCCTGTGGAGAAAAGCTCTGACAAGAACATAGATACAGAAAAAAATTTAAACATTAATTGGTAAAGAAGTTGATACAGTGTTACACATAGTGGTTACAGTAATATATACAGAATATATACATAAATCAGGAATTTGGTTGGTTTGATTACATTAGCATATAGAATATATACATAATAGCAGGAATTTAGTTGGCTGCCAGATGAATTCAGAGTGGTAAAAACAGAGATAAATTAATCAGCATTATTGTGCCAGTATCAACAATTGATGAAAGAGAAAAAATAATAAATATGGAGAAAATACCAGTCACTAGTAGTAAAAAGCGTAGGAATTTAATTATAATATAAGGAGAAGGAAGAGGTTAGTTATAGAGCAGGTACACAGCCAGGAAGAGTTGAGATAATTTTTCAGTGTTTGTTTGAAGGTGGTGATGCTGCCCATGTTTCTTATAGAAGAGGAAGAGAGTTCCATAGTTTGGCGATGGTGAAGGAGTAGAGAAGTTGAGTAGCCAGTAAGGTGAGCTTTTCTACTTTTAGAAGTAGATGATTTTTAGGTTTTAGTTGCCTGCTGGGTTGGTATTTGGCAAGTAGAGTTGAGAGAGAAGGACAGTCTGTGGGTCTGTAGACTATTTTGTGTGCTGTAGTTAGCTGGGTGAATGAGAGATGGTGGGGGAGTTCCAATCAGCCTAATTGTTTCAGTGAGTTATATAGTGGTGGGATGAGAATTTAGCCTTGGTGGCAAATTTGGCTATTCTGTTGCAACACATATCAAGTTTGGATTTTGTAGAATTTTGGATATTAGTGAGGAGAGGGACACCATAAAGAAGAGAGGGCAATACAAATGTAGTTGCAAGGGTTTGTCTAGTAGAGCTGCTAAGAAAGTGTTGGTGCCTGTACAGCATACCAAGCTTTTGGTGTGCTTTTTTTTTGCTGCTACTGTTTATGTGTAGGTCAAAGTTTAGGTTTTTTATTTATAATAATGCCTAGTAATTTAGTGTGTGGGACAACTTCTATAGGGGTATTGTCTTGGGCTTGTATACTGAAGAGTTTATTATCTAGGGGAGTGGTTTGCTTAGGGGTAAAAATTACTAGATTATTTTTTTTTGGATTTAGGGCAAGATGATTCTTAAGCATTCAAGATACAGTAGAGGTGAGGGCATTATGGGTGATCTGCTGGAGTTCAGAGCTGGTATTTGCAGTGCATATTATTGTAGAGTCATCAGCATATTGGATTACTCAGCATTGTGGGAGAGTGGTGTGAAAGTTGTTAATACAGATGCTAAATAAGACAGGACCAAGTATGGAGCCTTGGGGTACCCCTGTGGAAGTATGGAGGAACGGAGAGTAAGACTGTTACCATTTGGTGGATTGCTGCCTATTGGAGAGATAGATATTGAACCATTGTATGGTAGGTGGGGAAATGTGGAGGGTAGATAGTTTAGAGAGGAGGATAGTGTGGGAAATGGTATTGAAAGCTTTGGAGAGGTTGAGGAAAAGAGAAGAGATTATTTTACCAGAATCCTGTGCCTGGTTAACTGTATCAAGGAAGGAGAGGAGGGCTGCAGTGGTTTTGTGCCCTGATTTGAAACCATATTTAGTGGGTGACAGAATTTGATTCTGAAACTATTTTCTTAAAGTTTGAAATAAAGAAATGGTTGCTGTCAACAGCTGAATATGGAGGTGGAGGTATTTACAGTCCTGGTTTCAGCTGACCATAGTGGTAATTCCTGAAGATCAGTACTATGGAATTATGCAAAGAAGGTCAGCAGCGGTAATTTACACCGACTACGAAAACATAGAGGGGTTCTTATAAACACATCTATAGCAAAATTGTAAAGTACTTGAGAATAAGGATTAATGATAAACCAGTTGTGTAGATGAAATTTCCTAGATGTTGGCGTAGTACTTTCAATTCATACAAAATAAATGTAATAGGACCTTATTTGCATACAAAACACATAAAAGACCCTAAACTTACATGACAGCACCATATTACCTAAGGATTACTAGACTTATGTGCCAAGTTATTTAGGAAGCTGCAGACTTTTTAAAGGAAGGAAAAATAAGAGAAATATGGCACATTAATATGAAACAAAATGAGGTAAGATTATTGAGTTCACTTCAAGAAATGTTTGTTTTATTCATACAATGGGCATATTATAATGAGTATATTTCATTACTGTCACTTGTAAATGAGAAATCATTACAGCAGCATTGGAACTAATTAGTTATCACTGAGAAAATATATTGTGGTGTCTTTTGGTAAATGTGCATACATGTCTTGTTGGCTACACATGTCTTTAATAGGAGATTTCAGAGTGTCACTGATTGTATTATGATCACAAAAATGTGGAACTGGCTAATAAAAGACTTCTTTATTTGCTATATTAATGTATTCATGTTAGTACAAACACTATTTAAGCATATCTTTACTTGACTGGCTCTGCATGCAAAATACCATTATGGGGGCTCTGTCAAATAACTCCCCCTCCCCCAGGATGACAGGTGTTGTTTGACTGATGATTGTGCTTTTGTGTATGACTGTAGCATTGGGGCAGAGACAGGACAACTTCCAATTATTTTTTGAGGTTAGCAAGCTTCTATGCAGATTGCAAGGTAGACATAATACACACACCTATGTTTATTATAACAAATGTGCAGATGAAGCAAAAAACTGACTATGAATCACAAGTAGGCATCATTTGCATATACCATTTTACATAATTTCTCATTTACATCTAATTATAGTTCATTTGCTAACACTAATATGTGGCCATTGCGTATTACTGTAAATGGCCTATATGAATCTTGGTCTATCTATGCTCATTCGAGGACAGCAAGGACGCTCATAAAGTGTCAATGCTTTGACTTTGAATTCCATCTTAAATACAATTTATTACCCATTTTTTAAAAACACTCATGCAATTACTATAATAAATATAGCCATTTCATATCTGAATTCAGTCCTCTTGGAGGCAAAGTATGTTTATGTATGTAATGCATTTATTTATTTTTATTTTAATTAAATTTCTTTTTTGTTCAGTCATTCATTCCATTTGTTGACTGTGATAGTCTGACTGAGCAAATTTGTATCTTTTCAGCAGATTCCCAGGGAGAAAAGTCCCAACATTCAAGAACAGTAATACAATGAGTAATAATACAACATAGTTGTATTAAACTCTGGTGACAAAGTGCATATCTATTACACTGAGTTAACAGAAACTAGTGTGTTATGAATAAACATATAATGTGCACTGCTGTATATATTTTTTTTAAAGCTAAGGTGTGTATACAGTGTAAGAGTTGCATTATATCTACAGAACAGGAAAAAAGGAGAGAAAATGTATTACAAAGTCTTGAGAGAAAGTCGTATATATGCTAAGGCTGGTTGTGCAGTGTTAATGTGGGTCGAGGATGATGCATTTTAAGATATAGTGAGAATGGCTAGAGAGAAGGTAAAGTTATATGTTTGCAATGATTGCAGAGAAGCGAAGACGACAAGGAGTGTATGGATAGATAATGTTTCTCTAATTGCAGAGGTGTGCACTGTTAGTTGTTAGGTACTGTTTACGTTTTGACTGAATGGAAGTTGTGCTCAGATATAATGTCCGGGGGCTGTACAATTCCACAATTTGGTTCCTCAGGTAGAACAGAGAGAGAGAAAGAGTCTCTCTGAAATGCCTATGTGATTTGTGAGTGATAACTGGTTAAGATACACAGACCTCAAGTTTCTTTTGGAAACAGGTTTATTAAGAATGTGTTGTAGAACAGGGAATTTTGTAGAGCTGTATAGAACATTGTCTATACTTTTCAAGTGAGTGAAGCTCAAGGTGTCTTGCAGGTTGAGACCCTGGAGTTATGGGAGTTCAGTAATTATTGTCAGCCCATATAATTTGTCATTTTTGTTAAATATTTTTTTTTTTTACAGGACCACAAGATCTTCAAATGCTAGAGATAATCTTGATGACTGAATGGGTAGAAAAGTTTACATCACAGTTATCATATATGGCCATGCCTGATTTAGGAGGCGCGCATTATTTACTATTTGTTAAAGTTGGCTAGAACGTTTAATAGTGTCTTCTTAAATGCCCATATAGTCACACTGTCATGACTGTCTTAACACAAGGAAAAATTCCTTTCATCAAATACTGCTTTGATATATTATCTTATAGGCAAACATTGGCCTGTATATAAATATATGTATATCTAATCTATAACATATATATATATGTATACCTAAGATATAAGTGAACACTTAAATGACTGTTAAAAATTCCTTGTTTAAACTGAATACAAAAAGACTGAAAATAGAAAAAAGAAAACAGTATTTTACACAGCAGGGCAAGCTTTCTGCATCCCCACACTCAAATGGTAATTATATATACTGACTCTGAGATTGCACTACAGTGGAGGAAAGGGCACATTTCCAGAGTCCACCATACAGTGATATTGCATGCAGAAGAAAAGGCCACATACCTATACATATATGTATATATGTGTGTGTGTGTGTGTGTGTGTGTGTGTGTGTGTGTGTGTGTGAGATGAGGCTTGTTCAATATGGAGTCATGATATTATGGTAAAATTTATTGTCATGTAAATGTCTGTCCCTTAACCTACCAGTACTGAAATTTGTATTCAGCATGGTATTCTCACTATTGAAATACCCAAACATTACATCTTGGTATCTGGTGCTGCAAACCAGGATCTGCCTAGTATAGAACTAAGGTACTAAATACTGAGGGTTGTTGTTGTGTCTTTCGGCTTTTAGGGGTCGCCACAGCGGAATTATGGTCCGCTAATGATTGGCAGTAGATTTTTACGTGCCGAGTTGCCAGCCCTGATGCACAACCTTCAACAAAGGTACGCCCATTTACGCATGTGTCCACGCAGAAGACGCTCTAGCTGAGAATTGAACTGGACAGCATCTTACTGTGAGGCGACAATGCTACCGTGCACCACCACCGCAGTTCCTACTGAGGGTAATTAGCAATAATCAAAGCAGGATGATGCATGCTTTTCAAACTTACATGTTTTTAGCTTTAAAGAAATGAGATGTTAGACACGGGGCATAAAACTTTAAATGTTAATGAGTCACTACCTTGAAATGTTAATACACTTCCCTTCAGTGATTGCCATGCAATATGGTTTCAGAAAATTCAGTTTGTACACAAACCTCATGCTGTTCAGGGCACATCATGTCTCTGTGTATTTTTTAGGCTGGCAGAGAGGATGTACAAGTCTTGGCAGAACATGGCTTTATCTTCTTTTATGCAGAATTCTCTTAGGACCCTGAAACTACCATATATATATATATATATATATTCAATGTGGTGAGGACTTGTGCAGAAGGACAGCATAAGCTCCTCTACATTTTGAAGTCACTCAGGACACAAGATATCACTGTCGCCTCACATGCGGTTTCTCATGCCATCATCTTGAGATCAACCTGGTATGTAGGCAGGTTGCTCCTGCCCTTCAGCTTTACAATCTCCATTATACGTCTTAGAAATTACAATCCATTGGATGGCAGTGTGAACTTAAGTCCATTAGAACTTTGCTGACTTTCATCTCTTGAGTACTTCATGGTTTTGACTTCTTCTGAAGTGCCAGAAATCCAAAAGCTTCTAGGGTTACTGAAAAACATCATAGGTCTTCCTACCAGCCAGTCACAACATCATAGGAAAATGAAGCCATGCTGTACATCTAAGGTTTTTCACACCTTTAATAGTTGGAATACAATCTACACATCTCTGGTAAGGGTCACAGGATATTCCATGCTCTCTAGGCCCTTTATAATATACTCTACAAAGTCTTTGCATCAGGTTTTCAGAGCAATTTGAAGGTACATTTCCCTGGGTATTATTCACGACCAATCCTGTCTGACAGTCTTTTAGAAACAGAAGCTCCCTACCACTATATTTCAGAAACTTCTCAATGAGATGTCATGATTTATTATTTTATGGATTCTTTTCATCACTTTTAATGCATGTAATCATGTCCATCTGCTCTATAATAACATCCTCAGCCCTCTCCAAAAATACTTTGCATATGGTGGCCACAGATGTTAGAGGCTCAAGATTGTGAATCTGCTCAGGAAGGCCAACACAGCAAAGTTTTGACTGTAATGAGCCTGTTTTCAAGATCATCTACTTCCATTTGTTCTTCCAAGTACTGAAAATCATGGTATTTTTCATGAACAGAGCCTGTTCCCTTGTTGCTAATTGTAATAGCTTTAAGCAACCCTATGTTTCCTTACCAAAACTTTCAGGGCCATTTTCTACATATGCAATTGCTAAGTATCCTCTTTGGTAGCTGCAAAAGCCTAGGACACCACTATAGTTATCTTTTCAAGTACCTGTCACACATTGTGCAATTGTACCTTAGTGCCTTCATTCACTATGTGCATGGACTAAAGTGCCACATTTTGTTCATTCACACTGGACTCTGCTATACACTATACACACTTTTAACTGCAACAGTATAAAAACAACCACCTATTCCATTCAATAAAGTTTTTCTGTTGTAGGTAATAGGACTAATGATTATTAACACTTTCATACAAAAACAGGTATGGGACAGGTGGTTCACAAATGAGTAAATACACAGCCCACTGATTTAGATGCCATCATCTTTCATGATGATACAGCCCAATGGCAAAAATAGTCTGCTACTCCAGGAAAATGTAGAAATTATCTTATTACCACAAGTGTGTATTTTTTTATCTAAATATTAAGACTATATACATACATGTTTGAAGCAAGAAATGCCACCCCTCTCAATTTGTCATTATTCATGGGTTCATAGGCAGTTACTAGGCATAGGCAGTTACTAGGCATGCAGTCCAAGTAAGAAGCCTATTACAAATTCCCACCTGATCCAAAACACTGTCTGTTAAGCGACTTACATATTATAATGTAATGATATTCGTATCAAAAAGAGACATACAATGAGATGATGATGACAGCTTGGCATGCCATGGCCTTGCTAGACATATTATGGGTATTCAGCCTAGTCAGAATCACCAAAGAAAGCCAGTCACTAAATAAGATACTAAGCATGAAGTTCCATAAAGATGTCATGGTCAAAGATGATGTCCACTTTTAGTCTAGTATTTCTTTTTTTTTTTTTTTTGTTCAAAACATTTTTTTATTTTCAACTAAAATAATATTTACATAATATTTTAAATATCATTTTAAACAACTATATATAATATTTACAATAGTCTGATTTTCAACTATATACACTGTATGTTATTAAATATAGAATTAACAGATCAGTTATCAGAGATAGAATAATGATTATTGCAGAGTGTCCAACAAAGTTATAACTTTTTTTCAAGGATTATTTACCAATGGCCTGGGATAGATACGTAGTTCTTTGATTTTTATTTCCATTGATGCAGTTGTCTACAGTAAAGTGTAGAATTCTTCCAAGGTCGGGGGTGTATTTGAATTTCACCTTTTGGTTACGCATTTGCTAGATATAGCAAGTATTGCCCATAACAAATACATATTTGTCTTATTCAGGTAGGGACCTTCATTTACATTTAGTATAATCAATGCTTCAGTTAAGGCAAAGGATTCATTAAATAAAGCTTGTAAAAATGATTGATTCCATTCCAGTATGATTTAATTTTATAACATTCATAAAAGATATGAATCCAGGCTGCTTTATTTGACTTTTCACACCTCCCACAAAAAAAAGCATTTGTAGTAGTACTGATCTTTTTAATTCTATCTGGTGTTAAAAATGCTCTCTGTAAGTATTTCCAGTTAAATATTTTTCAATACTGTGTGTTAGAGGTATAATTAACTGATAGTAAGATGTTAGTTTTAATTTCCTCTGTTAATTGTAATGACTGACCTTTTGTTAAGAACTGCCAGTATGATGGTTTGGGAATTGTTTTATATGTTATTAACTCTTTATATAGATTTGAAATTTAATTTTTCTTTTCACAACTATTATACATAAATTCATATAGAAAACTTATTAGATTTGGAATATCCTTAAATGAGGAATTATTAATCTACATAAATCTTGAGTGTGCATTAGAATGCTTTGTAGGGTTAACCAGTCCTGTGTTGGAATATTGTAAGTCGTTTTTATCATATGTATGTCTAAAACATTTAATTTATTTACACATTGAAACCAGCATAAGAATCCATTTTGCTCCCGGAGGTTATTGTTTCCCTATATATTTTGGAAGGAAAGTTCTTAGTGATGGTAAATGGGGCTAAAAGGTCAAACCAGAGTTTTAGATCTATGTTTGCATTGATAAGTTTCCTAAAGGAATTGATGTAATGATTAATCGGTGATGTTTTAGAAGGTTTTGTTATATTATATTGTATACTTATGCATGGTATGTACCAAGGTTTGTTTGATTTGTCTACTATTAAAATTTGTTTCACAGATTAAACTCATTTGTTAATATAGCCATTGTTAATTCTTTCCAGTTGGCAAAATAATTTGGGTTTATCCAGTCTATTGCAGTTTTTAGCACAGATGCTTTTATACAAGTTTCTATTTCTGGGAAGTTCAATCCTCCTTGTTTCCAGGGTCTAATGTAATGAGTTAGCGCTGCTCTATTCTTTTTGGGATACCATAAAAATTTTATTAAACATGAGTTTATTTCTTTAAGAATGCATCTTTCAGGAATTAACTGTATTGCTAATGCTACATATAGTATTTTTGGCAATGAGACCATTTTTATTAATTGTAATCTGTCTTCAAAAGTTAATATAATTTTTTTCCACTTTTCTATATTTATTTTTATTGTTTCAATAATATTTTTATAATTTATTAATATTGTTTCATTTATACTTTTGCATAACACTGTTCCTAAATAATTTAGTGCAAGTTCTTGTTTTCCTATGATTGATTCATCTGTAACTTGTAGTTCTTTTTTCTTATTTAAAAATAAAAAAAAAATGATTTTACTCTATTAAAGTGTAGACCTGAAATCTTATAAAAGATCTCCATTACTTCTTCTAGCTCCCCTAATTACTCTCTGGAGTTTGATAGGGTTAATAAAATATCATCAGCAAAAAGCATTATTTTAGATATGTACTGGTCATAGACTTATATTCCTTTTATTCTTGGATTATTGCATATTATTTCTACAAGTATTTCTATAGCCAAAGCAAATAAAATAGGAGAAAGTGGGCATCCTTGTTTACTACCTTTTGCTATATGGATAGATTCTGAGGTGAAAGGACCTAATTAAATATAGGCTAAGTTATTAATATATATGTTTTTTTAGTAATAAGATGAAGGTGGGAGGAAATTCAAATAATGCTAAAGTTTTAAATATATATATGCCCAGTTGAGGGAATCAAAGGCTTTTTTTATGTCTAATCCGATTACAAGTGTTTCTCTTTCTTCTTTATTTACATAATCTATAAGAGTAAGCATCCTTTTAATCTTATCGTGTGTGTGCCTGTTATATATAAATTCAGTTTGATCATTATTAATTGTCTTTGAAAGTGGGATTTTCATTCTGTTAGCTAGAATTGACATGAATATTTTGTAATCATTATTCGGTAATGATATAGGTCTGTATGAGGTGCAAAGGTCTGGTGGTTTATTATCTTTTAGAATTGGTGTTATGAGAGAATATTTCCATGAAGGTGGTATTTTTGCTTCTGACTGGACTTCTATCAAAGTTTTATGAAAAAGGGAGATTACTGTTGAGGTGAAGAGTTTGTAAACTTCTGTAATTATACCATCTATCCCTGGAGCTTTGTTAGATTTACTTTCTTTTATCTTGTCAACAATTTCCTTTAGTACATAAGTTTTGGTAGGTCGAGTTTTGAGTTTTCTGGAATTTTTTTTTATATTGATAAGGTTTGTATCTAAGTTTATTTGGTTGGTATCCAAATCTACTTTTTTAACGTGTTCCATATAATGGAAGCAACATGCTTCAAGGATGTCTCCTATATCTAATACTTTTTCCCCTTTCTTTTCATGATATATACTACTAATGTTATTTACCTTAGATTGTACTTTAATTCTTGTAGATAAGTTATGAAGATATCTGGGGGAGGTGGCTAATGAGTTTATTTTAATTTTTTCCAAGACTAGACAAGTTTTGTGTGATAGAATTCCATTATAATTTTTATTTAATTCCTCTATTTCTTTTTTGACTTCTGGACAATTCAGATTTTTTTTTTAGATTTTGCTGTCAAGAGTCTGGTTTTCAAGTCTAATGATTCAGATTCCCACTCCCTAACTTTGTTTTTGTACCAGCTAAGGGTCTTACCAAATAAATACGCTTTTAATGAGTCCCATACCATGACTCTACTGATTTCTGTTGTTTTATTAATTTTAGGAAATAATTGTAGTTCTGACAACATCCAGAGTCTGAATTCTTTAATTTTCGTGATATATGATGGAATTTTAATTGAGAAGATTAAAGGTTTAAACTCTATTTGGAGCTTCATTATCAGAGAGTCATGATCTGAGAAAGGGCATGGAACTATTGAGAAGTTGAGGGTTTTTGTTTGTAAATCTTGAACTATGAATAATTTGTCTATTCCAAATCTATGGTCTTTATGGGAAAATAATAAGGATTTATCATCTTTTACTTTAAAAGCATCTAGTAAATGAAACAAATCAATCCATCTTTTTAAGGATTTTGAAATAGTTGTTATGCGAAAAGACTTCTTGGTGGTTTCAGATGCTTCTAAGGTACAATTAAAATCTCCTCCCAGCATAAGATTTCCTTTATAATTGTTGTAAATAAAATCTAGGTGTTTTTAACTGTTCCTGCTCTAGTTCCTGGGAACCAATATAGATTAGCTAAAATCCATATTCTGTTATTAAATTTAATTATAACACATGCTAGTAGACCTTCTTTGTCTTCATATTTATAAGTAACTTTTGGAGTGATTATGTTTTTCTTCCAGAGAATTGATACTCCTTTTGTCTTTGTTCTATAGGAGGATTGAGCTAAGACTGTATAGTCCATAGGGTTCCAAATAAAGCTACCATTAGTCTTAAAATGCATTTCCTGGAGATATACTACATGTGCCTTATTTAGATTTAAATATTTTAGTAAGTTCAATATTTTACTTGCATTATTTAAGCCATTAGTATTTAATGATAAGAATGTTAAATCCATTTCAAGTTATTGTTGGAAGAAACATTTTGCATCTTTTTTTTTTTTTTTTTTGATTATAGTAGTTGTACCATATTCTCTGATAACATTGAATGTTATTTTTGTGTGTGTAAACTTGGGAGTGCAATTTAATGTTCTTTCTTCTTTAAATACAAGTAGGGTAGAATTCTGGTCAGGCTTTAAAAAGTGCTTCTATAAAATATTAGTTCTAAAGTATCATATACAAATAAATATGAATGTCCCATTAAACATGGAATGAAAGTCATTCCTAATCCAATAGATAAAGATACATCTATTGGATTATCGCTCATACTTTTAACCAACAATATCAACTGAGCTCCATATGTTAAATTGTTATATGGAGAATTTTCTTAAAAGAGATATGACATTCTATATTATTCATTGTTATTCGATATTTTATATATCAGGATGGAATGTTCATAGTGTAAACAATTATTATGTTGACTTAGAAAATATCCAATATTTAGTTACCCTTAAGAGATCCCAAACATGTCAGATATGTCATTTTGGATAAATTAAATGCAACAGAGGAGCATACACTAAATAAGCCAACAACAAAAAGATTATTACTAAGATAATTTAACTAAAAGGACTCTGTAGGAGACAATGAGTGATTACCAATGAAATATGAATTTACTGTAGGTGTACTGCCTTCATTTTCTTTCCCACTCTTCAACTCACCAACTTCAACTTACACTTATGAAAAGACATGGCTTATTAGTGGTATCCTGACTCTGAGCAGAGCCACCCTACATTGTAGTGTGCAGTGCTTTTACATACTTATAGATTTACAAAGCAGAGTCTAAGAATGAACTATGATCACCCTGACAAGTCCCATCCTGCACAGGACACCTCCTGCTTCCAGTATGGGTAATCACATCAGGTCTAGAATGAATGTGAAGGTACCTATATGGTAATCAAGACTTACCTTAGGTAAGTATTAATCAAATAGTATTTAGAGCATCTTAGCGAGTTCTCGGGGCAGTTAGAATACTTTCAAGCCTCTCCTCCCTTGACCAAAAACAGAGGTTTCCCTTTCCTTTCTTTCCCTTGCTTTAAATCAGTACTAATAAAAGTAATTCAGCAAACATAGGTAAACAGAAATAACATTCAGTAGTCCGTCTTGTACATGATTCGCAATCCATTAAACAAGTCAGCGACTAACAACAATATAAAGACAAATTAGAAATAATTTCCTAGCTCTTTAAATTTCTGATAAAGCAAAAAGTTAACAATAAGCTATTTTAACTAGAAGAGTAAAGCATTTCAATTTTTCTTTGCATATGGACATATCTACTTATACTGTACTATCAATAGCTGTCTTTGAAATCTGTACAATACTTCACTTCTTCAAATCATTCCATTTTCTGTTCAGGTTTTGTTTTGTCAAAACGGCAACAATATTTCAAGGGCACAATTAATATTTAGACTGATGCTTCAAATAAATAACTTGTCAGTTGCCAATTGAATTAGTATAGTATGTATGGTTAGTGCAAATATAACATGATGCAAAAGTAATATGTTTCTTTTCGTGTGCTCTAGAGACTGTCATATGCAAGAGACATACATAATGTAGAATGTATAGAGCAGATAGATTATGGATTCAGGTTGTTAAAATAAGTTATGCTTATTAATCAGGCAGTTTCATTTAAGTTCACAAGTAATTTAGGGACATTTCAGTTGAGTTGCCAGGAATGTGTAGTCCAATGTGAGTTATTTATAAAGTATTTAAAAGTTGTTCTATTAAGATATCTAGTTTACCCTTCCTTAGATTATAATTCAATTTAATAACTAAACGTTACTTTTTTATCTGCGAGGCTAAATACACTTTGCAGATTCACAAAGTCCATGACAACACAAATATAGAGGTTCCTAATCAATGAGTATTAAAAAAAACAAAACAAAAAAAAAACACTAAAATAGTTCACGAGGCTGACAGAATGTAAAGAAAGCTTCACTTCACCAAGCAACAGTACATTATCCCCTCCTTTTATATATTAAGTTAATGTTATAGGAAATTATTTAACTGACAGCATGTATATAAACGAAACATTTCAGAGTTAATCGCTAGCATGCCCCATAACCCATTAAGCATAACAGTGTCCATCATTAATCTAATAACTGTTATAATAACATCTAATTGTGTCCACTTTTCTTCATAAACGTGTTACAATTCATTAAGTAAAGCAGAGTCTAACATCTATCTAATAAACATTATAAAGACAAATAATAGTAATTTCCTAACTCTTTAAACTTTCTGATATTGCAAAATGTTGACAGTAAGCTATTTTAACTGGAAGACTAAAACATTTCAATACTTCCTTGTGAATATACATTTTTACTTATACTGTAGTGTCAAAAACTGTCTTTGAAATCAATGCATTACTTCACTTCTTTCAAGTCATTCATTTTACAGTTCAGATTATATTTTGTCAAAATGTCAATAACATTTCAAGGGCACATTTAATGTTTAACATGTATTTTAAATAAATAGCTATCATTTGCCAAGTGAATTTGTACAGAGTGTGAGATAACTGCAAAGATAACATGTTGCAAAAAAAAAATACATATCTTTTCATGTGCTCTAGACATATCTTTTCATGTGCTCTAGAGACTGTCAATTTCAAGTAACATATAAAATGTAACTTTTAAAGTGCAGACAGCTTGTGGAATCAGCATGCTAAACTGAGTAATACTTTTTAATCAAGCAGCTACTTTTAAATGCACATGTAGGTTGGAAACATTCCAGTTGTATTTCCAGGAATATGTAATCCTATGAGGATAAATCATAAAATATTTACAGATAGTTCTATTATGTATTTATTTTACTTAGGTTGTATTTTATTTTAATAACTAAACAATATTACTTTTTCTTATTATTTATCTGCGAGGCTAAATGCACTTCGTAGGTTCACAGTTACCTCAGAAACTGCCGCACTTGTTTACTGTTACTATCACAATGCAAATATAGAGGTTTCTGTGCAGTGTATGTTAAAAAAAACTGAAATAGCTCGCGAGGCAAATAGAATGTGAAGTAAGTTTCACTTCTCTTAACCAACAGTACATTTTTTCCCTCCTTTTTTTTTTTTTTTTTTTTTTAATATATTTCTTAATACTGAAAGGAAATAATTAAAAGGACATATGTACCTGAATGGAATATTTCAAAATTAATCACAAACATGCCCCAAAACCCAATAAGCATAACAGTGTCTACCTTTAATCTAATAAATATTGTAATAACAATTAATTAAGTTCACTATTCCAATTAGTCTACCTTAAAACTAGATTATTTTAGGCTATTATTTATCTATGTATAGATAGTGAGTTACTAAATATATACAGACTATATTAGTATAGTAAATAGGAGAGAATTTAAAAATGGAGACAAGATGCAGTTAAAATAATGAGAGAAGAGAGAAGAGAGAAAAATAAAAGAGAAAATTAAAAGAAAATACACATATACTATGTATGCTGATGTACGGTATAAATATTTTATGTGCTATATAACCCTCCTTCTGTGAAAGGAAAGTACCCTGTTTTACATACCTGAGGTAATGTGAAAACTCTCATGTGTCATCTATTTTCAAAAAATATAGATAAAGATTCCAGTAGTTACCTTTGTTTTAAAATTCCAAGCAGTAAAATTGGTCCTTTAAAGTAATGTTAAAACAAATCGTATCATAGTAGATGCTTTGAGAGATTTGTCTGTAACAGTATCAGTCTTTTGCTTCTTCTTTTTGACGTTCTGTCCACACATCTATTTCTTTTGTTCTCTTGAGAGAAGATGGCATCCAATTCATATATTCTGGTAAAGTAATCACATTATTAGTTTTAATAAATGAAGAGGCTTCCTTTAAGTCAATAAAAGTCTTCATCTCGTTGGCATACAGTATTCTTATCTTAGCTGGATATGCAAGATGTGCCTTGATGTTATTTTGTTTCAGAAACTTTATTATTGGCCACACTTTTTTTCTTTGCTCCATTATTCTAGATGAATAATCGTTATCAAATCTTATCACACTCTGTTTATATTTTAGAGGTGCCTTCCTCCAAGCAGATCTTAAAATTAGGTCTTTGTCCAAGTATGAAATAAATGTGATAATTATTGACCTAGGAGGAGAGTTTGAGTTAGTGGGAGATTTCCCAAGAGCTCTGTGTGCCCTTTCAATGCCAAAGGAAAGTCCAAATGTCAAGGATCCAGCTTGATAAAAAGGAAATAATATCCTCACCTTCTGTGTTTTCAGGTAATACGAAAATCCTGATGTTATTTCTCCTCTCCCTATTTTCCAAGTCATCTACTTTGTTAACCAACAAAGTGTTTTGTTTAAGAAGCAGTTCTTTCTGTGTTTCCTCTTCCTTAAGTCTGCTTTCTAAGTCATTTAGTGAAACCTCTATTCCTGTTATCCTTGTCTGGTGGTGTTGTAGAATTTCCATGAGGGTGTCAGCCTGTTTTTGACTGCTTGTTTTAAGATTTTTTAGGTTCGCTTTAAAATCTTCCATCTTCAAAGACAGCTCTTGCAGGGTAGATGTCATCTGTTGTAATTCCTTCTTTAAGGCAGCATCCTGTAGAGAATTCCTTTAGTTGCTCATTTTAACAAGTGAATATATCTCCAAGCTTTTTGACAGGAAAATATTTGTAAAACTTCGCCAAAGTTTCTAATTATGTAAATTAGTCCTTTATCTATAAGATTTTATACTTTGAAGAAAAACAAATATTTTTTCCGGTCTTATTTAGCTAGTTATATGGAGCTCTAAAATGCTGCTGCTTTCAGTTAGCCATTTAGGCTCCATCCCCTCCAGTCTAGTATTTCCTATGCGTGGTGCTACATTCGAAAACAAAACAACACTAGTTAAACTGGATGAAATTAAAACTTTACGACACTCTGGATCTGTGAGCTCTTTGGAAGTGATGTCACTTTCCCCTTGTCCCACCAATCATGGAGAATAATCAAGGTCCAAACTCAAAGAGTGTCACTGTACATTAAATATATACATGTAAGGGGGGGGGGGTTCTCATCCCCACAGCAAATGTTTGTTTGTTTCCCAGAATTTCCTTATGTTAATTTTTGTGCTTTATGCTTCCTCCAGTTGAAACTTCATTGAGATGATACTCAAAGTATACAGCAAGTAGCACTATTAAAGCTATCCCCCACAGCACTCTGTTAAAGAATATCTCAGAGCTATCCAATATTACATGATAAACAGTACGCTATTATTTAAGTCAAGGAAAAAACAGCTTGTTAGGAACAGATGCTTCAAGTCTGTCATGAATGAGGTTCAAAAATGTTTTTTTTTTTAAATGGAATCAGTTATACTAATTCAAATAATATGAAGTCTACAAATTCTGTAACCATGATCAAAGGAGAAAAAAAATGTATTTATTCAAAATTACTGAGACTGTCTCATCCTTCATTGTATTCTTCTCAACTCTCTCATTCAAATCTCCTAAAATATGCTGCCAGAGCTAGGACAACTGGATCTTACCATGACACACTTTCTGTGATCTTGTCTTCTATACTAAAAACTTTAAATTCACAGAAGTTTATGAAGAGGAGACCTGGACTCTCAACAAAAATGAGAACCAAATAAACTTGAAGCATGTTTGCAAAGTTGCAACCCCCCCACACACACACATCAGGGGGGAAGGCCCCTAACTTATATATATATATATATATATATATATATATATATATATATATATATATATATATATCAACTCTGACACTGACGTACTCTAAAAAGTGGAAATAGTCAATAATTATTTTCAAGGCTTTACTGGAAAAGCTCACTCAGACTCTGCCACTGATTGCTGTGAGGGGAAGGTTAGTTTGTTTTTGCTTTTTTGTATTTTGCATTGCATCATTGCCTTCTTCTATTTCATACATTGGGGTTTATTTTATTTAAACGGTGTTTTATTTGCATTCTGCCTTTAATTGCACATCTAAACTAGGAAAGTGATCACAGTTGTGTCTCTCGTGAGTGACACAAATTAAAATTTCCCCCACCCTGGTGCTGTTGCATTTTTAAATTCAACTGTCTCTCTAGTTGCCCAATCTTTTGTTAATTTGAGCACATATTTACTTCCCTCTCTTCTTTCTTTGGCTATTATGAGTAAGCACAAAAATTATCCTTTTGTGAAATCACTTCCCTTCAGCTATTTGAATTTATTGGCCATCCCACTGTATTTTACAGAACCAGAATACAAAATGTCCACCCTCTTGCAATCTACCTTGCTCTTTTAAAATTAGTGGCATGCCATTTAGATAGCTAAAGCTTAGGTAACTCCCTCTTTCATATGTAACTGCTTAGTGCACACTACAACTCTTAGGATATTAGCCCATTTTTTTCCCATCTTACCTTTAAAATCTGCAACATCTAGGCCAAGACCACTAATTATTGCCCATATTCTACCTGTCAGTAATCATCTTGGGATTAGTGTGTCTGTTTTTTGTTCCTGGTGACAGAAAGAGCATAGGGACATTACTTACTGGAAACTGCTGATCCCCAGAAAGCCTGATTGGAATTTGTGCTTATATTTTGCTCCTGGTAGGCGATGGAGCAGATTGCATTGATTCCTGATTGTTTCTGATTGGACAGTGACTGTCTGTGTTGGACCTTCCTAAGTGATCCGGTTGCTGTTCAAGGCACCTGCCAGAAAAAGGTTACAACATGCCTACAGACATTTGCATCATCTGGGACAAGACTGTTGATCACCAAAGAGCTTGTGGCCTGCTTCACATCTTGGGATTTGTGCTACTGTTTTGCTACTGATGAGAGAAGAAGAAAAGGAACACTTTATTCCCGCAGCATGGAACTGTAGTGAGAAAAGCCCTAGTAACAGCCAGGCAGTAGCCAATCAGGTTGAACCCTCTCTTTTCTTCATTCTTGACAAAGCTAATACTTTCTTTTTTAGTAAATAATGCTTGATTAGCTGCTGTCTAACATAACTTCAGAATATCTCCCTAAATACTTCAAATATAAATCATCAGGGTCTTCTTAGTTTCTCCTTGAGTGTTTGGTAATGCACTGTATAGATGCACACACCTTGAGTTGCCATTTTTTCTGTAAAATCACCCTTGACATTTCACCAATACGTAGTTCCACACAGTGCAACTAGTTTGCAATGACAAGCACTGCCCTATACCTCTCAACTTCTTAGCGTAAGAAATCTGGACAAAGATCTAAATTAATGGGGGCACAAAGGCCCAAAAAATATGGAAAATGTTTAAATACTGCTCTTACAAACTTAAAAAAGTTGATAAAATAACAGGTATTGCATTAGCATGAATTTTCTGAAGGGTATGAAGTTTGAATCTTGAAAGTATGTCATTATTTTCTGAATTCAGTTCTCAATGATTTTCCAGTGACTTGCCAAAAAAAAACCCCACAATTTCATTAGAAACACATCAAAAATATGAGGCAAACATTTTGATATTCTGCAAAAATCTGTACAGTTGAGAGGTATGCGTCTGCCCCCAGGCTGAAAACCAGATACTCCTGATATTACTTTACATTCTCACTGCAATCATTTAATCAATAAAAAGGGCCTGTTGCCATTGCCATCAATATGAACTTTACCAGTATCTCCATTACCAGTTTGGTGGACATGGGCATCCTGAGGTGATGTAGAAATTCCCTCATGTTCACTGGCAACCAGATAATTCTCAAACAAACTGATATGGAATGTGCAAGATGTATTTATACAATGTCACTGGAGGCAAAGCTGTCACATAAAATCACTCCTAATGTCAATCAGGTTGTCAGTAGTACACATGGTGCACTCATCATACACAGTTCAAAGCAGATACATAGACCCACATATATAGAAGTATTTAAATGTAACCCTCCTAAACCCCAAACACTTGCTAGATGAAGTATACATAACAAATATCCTAAGCAGCCCCAAATGCACTCTTTCAAAACAACACCGACATCAGCACATACGGCCACATCTCATGGAGTCTCTACTTCTAAGCCTGTAAGGCAACCGCCACATAGTCCAAGATTGTGGTCATTGGAGACTGCATTGTGAAACCCACTGGTGTCCCTCTCACCAGGCTGAGTAAGAAGAAAGTCATGGTTAGCTGATTATCAGGGCCCAGGATCTTCCACATTATACATTCACTCATGTCACTGGACCACAAGCACCAGTATGACTCAGTCATAGCTCATGTGAGTGCAAATGACCGCAGACATACCTAACTATACTATATGAAGCAAGACATGATGGAGCTCTCAGAATATGTGTCCCAGGCTGGTATGAATTTACATCTGATGAAGTCCTTGGTTGATGAAAAAGCAGTGAATCATTAAGTGTTTGATTGTTGTATGTGCCTCTATTAAAGTATTTTCAGTTGGACTGTCACCTGTGTGTTCATTTATGCTTGCAATTTGAATTTACTGGCAAGAATTTACCATTGAGCAGCATTCTACATTCTCCAAGGATGATGCCACGATACGAACAGAAGATGACTGATATTAATATGTGGCTTGGTTTCTCATGTCATTCCAAGGGGGTGCAACATTTGTCAGCATGGAAGGAGATGATCGACAGACCACACTGCTTTATCAGGGCTGGTCTGCACCTCTCCCCTCAAGGCTTTCTACTTTTAGCTAAAACATTGTCTTCCCACATCGTGCCTTTTTTGGAAAAGACAAATTGAATGTACTTCCAGCACAGCAAATCAAAACCAAGAAAGCCTAAAGGTGTTACTGCTCAATGCTAGGAGACTAAACAAAATACTCTACTTTCAACAAGCTTTCTTTATCCTACAGAAAGCTGACATCTGTTCAGTCACTGAGACATAGTTTAATGGTCCAGACAGTACACCAGCAGTACAAGGCTACAATGCCTTCCTCACATTCAGACCAGCTACTACATAAACAGGGACTAAAGGTGGAGGTGTCTCAATTTACATCAAAAATAAATATACCTCAAGTCTGGTAAAACAGATGAATACTTCTCCACATTCAAATCACCATAGGCAAAATCCCATACCACTTCCTTGCAAGCTGGATGTCCCCCTCTATGACCCAGAAAACCCATAACACGTATTTAAACTTATTGGAAACACTCATCTAACCTAATACCATATTCATGGGTTACTTTAATTACCCCACTATTAACTGGTAATGATATGACACCAAATCTGCAGACACAGAGATTCCTGGATTTTGTAAACACAAACTCCCTGGACCAGATTGTTAATACACTGACCAGCAGTTCAAACATAGTGGATCTGGTCCTCATTGTGGAAGAGTGCTGCACACCCCCCTAGTATAATGTTTTCTCTGGTACTGTCAGACCACAAAATGTTCTCCTCTGAAGTAAAAATAAAACCTGGAACCCCAGCTAACCCTGGAAAGTTCAAGAACTAGTCTAAGATTATCTTTTTACTATTAAGTGACAACGTGTCAAAGTTTCAAGCCCCCATATACCATGAGAACACTGCTGTTTACACAGAACTGTTCACAGAAACCCTGTACAAGCATGTTAATAGCTGCATAGAGGCAGCTAAACCCATCAAGAAGTACAGAACTAACTCAAAAAAACAAGTCACCCTGGTGGAATCACAACATCAACAGACTGTAGGAATACAATTATGGCAAAAATTACAAGGTCTAGCACCCAGCAGGATAAAAGCACTTTTATCAGACTAAATAAACAACTCTGAGGACAAATAAAGTCTACCAAAGCAAAATATGTGGTAAATTTGGCCTCCCAAGCCAAGGACAGCCACAAGGAATTCTTTAACTATGCTCTCAACCTCAAAGGCAATACATAATTGTGTGCAGAGCTCATTGTTAATGGAGACATCTATAATGGGCCAGAAGATACAGCAAACCTACTGGCTGAAAAACTCAGCTCCAGCTTTTCCCCTCTCTCCCCCTCAACCTCTCCACAGAAAATACCATCAAATATAACTTCCCCCATCATCACTAGGGAAGAGATCCCTAAAGCTTTCACTAAGACCAAGAACACTGCATCAGTGGGCCAAGACAATATCCCAGGATGCCTTCTAAACTGCATGAAGCATGACCTATAAGGCCCTCTGGAATTGCTATTTAAATGTAACATCAAAACAGGCTTCATGCCTCATGAATAGAGAGCAGCAACAGTCATCCCTTCACTCAAAGGTGGGCTAACTACAGACCCTGGAAACTACAAGTGCCATATGCAAAGCCGTGGGGGGGATTATCATGGAAATGATCAGTAATGACATAGGAAACCTCTAGACATTGTATCCAAGCCAATTTGTTTTCTTCAAGAGCAGGTCATGCCTACTCAGTCTGGTGGACTTCTTTGATAAGGTCGGCAAAGCAATGGATGAAAGCAAAATGGTTCACACTGCCTACCTTGACCTGGCCACGGCATTTGACACAGTACCCCACTCGGGCATTGTTGGCAAACTCAAGAGGTTAGGTATAAACCCATATGTCACTAGGAGGATAGCTAGCTGGCTCACAGACAGGACCTAGGAAGTTACAACTAGGGAGTACACCTCTGCAAACAGGCCAGTCACAAGTGGAGTCCCTCAGGGATCAGTTCTGGGACCACTTCATTTTGGCATTTACTTCAGTGAAGCCAAGGCTAATGTCAACGGCCTCTGTTTGTCTAAATTTGCAAATTAGGAGCAGTCATAGAATCCCCCACTGACACAAACATTTTCCAGGAAGAGCTGATGCAGACCAATAACTGGTGTGACAGTCATGGACTGCAAAAACATGCCAAGAAATGCATGATAGTACACTTTGGGAAGTCATCCCCTGGTAACTGTCATATTGACAACACACTCCTAAAAGTTAACCAATAAAAATAAATCAGGGACTTGGGGACAGACACACACAGTAATCTAACCTTTGACCATCACATGTCTACAGTAGTGAGAAAATCATTCTATGTTGTACAACTTATAAACAAAGGTATGGCATATAGGTCCAAGGAGGTCATTATTTTACTGTATTCAGCATTCATCAGACCTATCACTGAGTAAAATGCGTCCTTTGGTTAAGTACCGAAGCAGTCACATTCAACAACTGGAATGTCCACAGAAGTTCCTCACTAAAATAATACAGGGCATAAGTAACCTGTCCTGTGCAGACCACCTGAGGCTTTCCTTATGAAACTACCAGCAGCTTATATGGACAGATTAATGGACTCTGGATTGGATTTATGTGCTCATTATTGTATGCATAAAAGTATATAACATCTTCAAATATAATAACTATTCTGTCTCCTACAGGCTGTTGACAGGAGATCTATGCTTGACATACATGGCATTGTCAGACCCCACCCTGATGGACTTCTGCATATCCACAAAAGAAAGAGTACCAGAACTGCCCATTCTAAAGACTTAAGCTTGCCTGTGCTATAAGTAGGACCCGCTGAAGAGACAGATATATATCCCAGACTACCCCTTTTCTGGATCAGGCTCCCCATCCATGGGAAGCAGAATTCCTCCCTAACCCGACTGAAATGTAACTTGGACAATTGGATGGGGAACATGAAATGTATCCCTGGTTTGGTACCTGTATCACTAATGGATACAGGCAGCCTTTAAATGGTTCGTCTCCCATTCTCAAGGTTACCAGAACTTATCAGAGTTTTGGGATGCATAGCTAAGCTTAAAACTGCTCTTGGGTTCATTAGCCTAGTATACACCTATTACACCCTCTCAATATCTGTGCAATGTCTAAGCATATTTAATTAAGTAAAGCTGTGTAAGAGGCTGATGGGGGTCAGGCTTGCTTCTCTGCTAAAGTATTACAGTCACTCAATTTATTAATACATTTTAACTTTTTAGCTGCACATCACAACCAGTAGTTGATATGTATTTACTAAGCTACTGATCTATGAGGATCTCAAGAAGTCTTGCCTATATTCCCATGATAGTTTTTAACCCTTATATTTTATGCATGAATAACCCAGAGGCAATCAGAACAAGGATATGATGGGACATGGGTGCTAAGCTGGGGGTATAGGTGGGGGTGGATGGTGAATTTACAGTTCTCTATCCAGTCATCCAAATATCATATCAAAAGAGTAACAGAAGGTTTTTGCAGTTCCATAGGTGTTGCATTCTCTGTGATACATACCTACCCCTCCAACATGTCCTGTTTATGTTGCAAAAGAGATCAAGATCCTTTGATGGGGTGTTTATGGTCCCATTGGACTTGCACATGTGTAATGGGGCTGACAGAATAGGACCTGCTGGGTCTCTAAAAATGAGGTAGAGGTCACCACCTAGTAGCCTGTCAGATGCAGAGAAGAAAGCAAAAGCTTTGAATGGTATGCATAGTTTATATGATTTAGGCCCTAAACTGTTTTAGTGAAAATGCATTGTGGTCATTCCACTTTTGCCAAATGTTTGGACAAGGGCATGCAAAAAATGGCATTATATTCATTGACTGGCCTAATGGTAGAAGATTGCAGTTGAAAGATTACATCCCTGGACCTGGATGCTACACCTTTATATATATAAGCTCAGGGCCACCCTTAGGCTCTCCTGATTGGACCAATTTCATACAAAAGAGCCCCCACTTGTCAATGCCATCTGTAGCCCCCCCCCCCCGATCTTGCAAAGGACATGATTTTTTTTAATCACACTTAAGCAGCCATGGCTATAGTGCCCTCCTACCTTATATTCTGGTTGTTCCTACCTAGAATCTAAGCCTGTGTGTCTTTGACTGGTTCTTTAGATCATAGTGGGTGAGTGCAACCAGGAAGCCAGAATCTTTGAATGCTGGATGCTAATAGTGAGTAACATCATCAGGTGACATCCTGAGAGTTTGTGGATGTTCTAAAAGGGAAATTATTTTGCAGCAGGTAAATTGATTTATTTTTATGGTAGTATTTATTACACATGTCAGCTGATGTCCCACCTCTGGGCATGGGGATGAGTGTTGCTGTCCTCCAATCATCTGACATGAAGCTTGTTTGAAGGTGATACTGAGCAGCCTCTGTAGAATGTCTGACACATCCAGTTTCAGACTTACCAGTAGGCAGCCTGGTATATTATCTGGCCCCACGGAAGTAGTGTTTCTAATCTTGGCTAATGCCTTGAGGAGTGGACTTCTTCTTGAGAGATGTTAGAGGGAGATCTAGATGCAGGTGTGTTATCTGGGAATATATAGGTAGGGAAAGGGGGTGACATTTGACCTAAGTTTGCCTGCTGCACAATCGGCTATTTCTTCTGGATTAGAGTATGTTATGCAGTAATATGCATTTTTTCTGAGGTATGTAATACAGTTAAGGAAATCTTTGTGTTTATCCTTTACCTGGGTGGCTATTTTTACCTCTCAACTGTACAGATTTAAGCAGAATGTCCACATTTTTGATTCATATTTTGATCTGTTCCTCATAAAATTGTGGTTTTCTTGCAAATCAGCAGCAAATCATTGAGGAACAGACTCAGAAAATAATGACAGATATTTCAGTTGCAGACTTCATACCTTCAGAAAATGCATGTCAATGCAACACCTGTTTATAAGTTTGTAAGAGCAACATTTATAAATTGTCCCTCATGTTTTACCTTTGTCCCCCCATTATTTCTGGCTTTGTCCAGATTTCTTACTCTAAGAGGTTGAGAGCTATGAATTTTATCAGGGTCTGGAGTTCCCTGTTAAATTAAGAAGTGGTGTTTATTATTTTGATAGTTAAATTTATCTTTGCGTGCAATGAGTTTTTTTTATTTCATTACAGAGACTGTTTATATTTGAGTTCCAACATAGAGACTAATTCTTAAATTTAGTCTTGTATTTACTTTGGTGGGTGACAGATATGTCTCTGCAGTTATGCAGTTGTGTATATGTGTACAGGATTTGACAATAAAGGAATTTGCATAGCAGTGGAGTCATTGGGCTGGAAGGGAATTTTGAATTTAGTTAAGTAATCACTCGGTTTAAGAAGATTAGCCTTTGGATAATCTCTGAAAACTGAAATATTGGAAAATGCTTCTCATGTCATTCATATGGTGAATGTGACTGATTTGTGGTTCAATGTGACCAAGGAGGAAATTACATATATAAAACTGTACCAGAAATTATACCCTTAGCCTGTTCTGTACATTAAGTGAGAAGACCACCTCTCAAAGATCTGTGTGGTCATGTTGGCTTGATTATGTATTATTTATATATGTATCGCTGTATTAATTTATTTTATACATATGTTTCCCAGATAAGCCCACTGGAAATAACTATCCATTATCAGGAACATCCCATAGATGCTGCCAGGTTAAATGACTTTGTAGGCAAGTAGAGGTTCAAGCAATCAAGTTCTGTACCCTGTGCTATAGGAAGGAGCTCATTAGCAGATTGGAGACTTAATCTTCTGAGCCAGCAGTTAGATGACAGTGCATGATGTATTGTAGTGTTAGCATCTCTACATTCAATACAGATTTTATAATCCTAATTAATTCATGACCTAAGATGCTACAGTGGCCAAAAGAAATTCAGTAAAACACAGTTCAGGTATGCATCCAGAGTAACCATATGGAAATCATATGCTGGGAGATATTGGTAACCAACCTGACAAAGTAGTGCTACAATCTCCAATGTGTAGGGTCATGCTTTAAAGAGACATGCCTTTCACTTAAAGCTGAAAAGGAGTGCAAACAGAGTAAAGAGAATAAAAATCTTTCCAGCTGTCAATGAATTCTTATGAAACTTCCCACAGCTTATGCGGACATATGTCTGGACCCTGGATTGGATTAGTGTACCCTTTTAGTGGACAAAAGTATATATTTTCAAATATAATGGGCAGGATTCACGAAGGCTTGCACGGAGTGTAAGAGACGTGCAACACTCCATGCAGGCCTCGCGATCCAGGAACAGCCCTAAGCTCCGTGTAAGAGACCAGCTAAAACATCTCTTACACGGACTGGGCATGGACATGCTAAATACCTCACTTGCATCCGAAAGGTATGCAAATGAGGTATATTAGCAATCCACGAAGCAGAAACCAGTCCGTGTAGGAGACGTTTTAGCTGCAGAAATGTACTCAGTTGACAACTGAGTACATTTCTGCAAATTCCACAACGGAGCGATGTCAGCTCCAAAAAAAGATTGCATATGACTCAGGCAGCATGCCAATGGCCAAATATGTGGCCATTGGCAATACAACCTGATGCCAAAATGATAAAATTATATATATTTTTTTCGGCGATCTAAATCCACGCAAATGGGCTGCGCTGTATAAAAACATAAAAAAGAAGGTTATAAACCCACAAATGTGGGTTTCATGCAATACATGGAATGACAATGCAGGGACCAGCAGACCAAAACCAACATGGCCACCGTGTAGTGGTTGCTAAGGGGGGAAGCTGAGTCTAAGACATGTAATTAAGCATTAGTAGGCAATCTCGTGTAAATGAGGGTTCGGATACTGAATCTCACAGTCACATAGCAAATGAGCACAGTCTGAGTAGTGTAAGAGATACATAAGGGGGAGGCATAGAGTAGGAGATAGGTGACATCACAGGGGGGAATGGTAGAAAGAAATGCAGTTCATTGGAGGCCAGTGTAACATGACAGATGACAGGCACAGATCATGGAAAGAGGTGTGCCACTAGATAAGTCATAGAAAGTCAAGAAATGGAAGGTGTACACTGTTACTTACACCAAAGTTTCTTGCTGGGCGTGCATGCGCACGTGTGCACGCCATGTAGCGCGAGTAGGACAGTGTGTGCGCGTGTAAGGCAGTCTGAGCATGTGGGAGTGTGTTGGGAGATGTTTAACACTGTTTGCGCGGGTGTGCGCGTGTGTAGGGCAGGCTGAGTATGTTGGAGGTTGTTGGCAGATGTGTAACAGTGTTTGCGCGGGTGTACGTGTGTTTTAACCCGAATAAGTAGATTCAGAACCATGTAAGCATGTGTGCGCGCTTGTAAGCCACTGTGAGCGTGTTTCAGATAGTATGCACATTGCTCCCCCCTGAGGAAACAGAGAGGAAAAAGGAAGCAACAGAATTAATAGGAAGCTACCAGGGATAACTGCTGAAGCTAGCAGGTGAAAACAATTAGAAGCAGGCAATTACACAGGCAGAATAGTAGCCCAGCCCAGCACTTAAAACTCTGCAAACAGTAGTGCAGGATGTTTCCATTAAGAGACACTGCAAGACAGGAGTAAGCTAATAGAAGTGAAAACTGAAAAAGCTGAACTCAGAGCAGAAATGTTAGGGGCTGCCATAGCTGTCATAATGAGACATAGGCGACTTGCTGAGGGTGGTGACAATGCAGATGGTGCCAGACAACCCACAGTGAGGAGACGGAGAAGAGTGTACAGGCCCAGGGTCACCTACCACGGGTTACATGAGCTGGAGATAGTAGAGCGCTATAGAGTAGACAGAGAGCTCCTGCAGCAAATTGTTGAGCTGTGCAGGGCACGCCTCACACACAGAACCAACAGAGGGGAACCCATCCCAGTAGAAACCAAGGTATGTGTTGGCCCAAGAATACTAGCAACAGGTTCCTTCCAGAGACCAACTGGCGATATGATGGGGATATCACAGGCATCAGCCTCCAGGGTACTGCACCAGTTCCTGGATGCCATGTCAGCACATGTCGGTGATCATGTATATTTCCCCAATGCCCGTGAGGTATTGGCCAGCAATATGCATCTCTTCCAGCAAATAGCGGAATACCCTGAGGTACTGGGTGCAATAGACTGCACGCACATACGCATCAAAGCACCAGCCGGTGAGTGGGGTAGGGCCTACATTAACCACAAGGACTTCCCCTCCATCAACTGCCAGGTCGTGTGTGATGCCCAGGGCATAATAATGAATGTGTGTGCTGGCTGCCCTGGGAGTTATCACGATTCCCACATCTGGCAATTGACGCAGCTGTACCAGACATTTGCCAATGGGGACATCCCACACGGACACCTAGTGGGGGATGCAGGTTATGCACTGGAGCCGTGGCTGATGACACCCATCAGAAATGCACACACACCTGAAAAGGAATGCCATAATGAGGCACACGCACAAACACGTAATGTAATAGAGCATGTGTTTGGGCTGCTCAAGTCACGGTTCCAGTGTCTGGACACATCTGGTGGAGCCTTGCAGTACACACCAACTACATGTACCCAAATTGTCATGGTATGTGCTATGCTACATAATATGATCTTGCGAAAACAGCTGCAGCAGGACCAGCATAGGGACGGGCCAAACAGCCCCCCGCCATTGCCAAGGCCATCACAGGCAGAGCGTGACTCGGAGGAGGAACAACTTGAGCCTGCCCCAGTAGGCAGAAGGAGGCATGCCCAGTATGCCCTGGCCTTGGCAAAGAGGCAACGCATAGCACATACACTGGCTCAGTAGGAACCCTGGGAATAATACCCCTCTCTGACTCACTCATATAGTAACAGGGATGCCTAACATGACACAACCTGCTCTCAAACATGTACAGGGAGTGTAGTATGTGCATCCGACAGAGGCAGCCCTGCAGCACCACCTAAGGCATGATTGCCATGTGTTAAGCAATGTAACACCATCTAGTATATGCAAACATGAAGACGCTGCCTAACATCTCACCCTCACCAAGCATGATGCCACACTATGAAGACAAGAAGATCAAGTACAATAATTGGCTGAAGTAATGCAGTCAGTCAAAGGGGAGCCAATGTGTTACAGGCTGGGAAGATATGCGGAGCTTGACATGATGCACCACCTGCTAGGGGTGGCGTGCACCTATCATGCCATGCCCCATGGATACCGGCAAAGGCTGTCAGTACCCACAGCATGCCCTGAATAGGTAAGTCTCAAAACACAAACCCACCTTCATAGGTTCTACAAGGGATAGGAACCTAGATGTAATACTACCCCATGACAGATGTATAAACAGCAAGATGTGTGCAGTGTAAACGCACACAGTAAGGAGAATGTAGATACCAGTCCTGTAATAGAGAACTGGGCAAGGCTCACATCAGCACCCTAACACTGCCAGGTCACACCTCATACTGTGCTGTACAGCCACAAAACATGGAACAAGCTACAAAAGGAGGGTGACTAGCAAGAAATGGCAAGGATAACCACACCCCCATGTTGGTACCACAACAAGAAGCAGCATGGAATAGCCATGGTCAAATACCAATGGCTAAAACTGCCTCGCAGTATATAGCCTGCTGAGGACTACTGTCCTAATACCAGGAACAGCACCTGGCCTATGTCGGAATACATGAATATATCAAGCCCCCCAAACCACATTATATTGCTTGACTGAAAATACCCAGACATACACTGGTAGCGTTGTACTAGCACCAACACAGTAGGAGAAAATTACGCAGATTCCATAAACCAAAATGCCCAGGAACAATGTATTACTCCCACAAGAGGGGTAAGCATACTGGATGTGATAATCAGCAACATGTGTACTGGATGGCAAGATGAGAAGTGTACCCCTCACTGGTAAGACCAGACCATAGAGTAATCACACTGGATATACACACCCTGACCAAAGTCCCTGGCCAGAATACCACAGTGAAAAACATGTGTAAATAAAGGTTGCAGCCCTCAAAACCGATGTTGAATCCACAAAAGGCCCTGTGCAAGTGCAGAATATGGGACACACCACAGAACATGTTATACAGGCATTCTATGAACACAGCCAGGAATGCTTGGAGTATGCAATCACAAATAACAACAACACACAATGCCATACACGCAGGCATCTGGCATGCTGGCCTCCAGCCATTACCAAACCATGCAAAATAATGAGGAAGTTACCACATGATAGAGCAAACATAAAAAGGGAAGTAATCACTGAACAGTAGTATGGCAACAACATATGTCCACACATACAATCCACTAAGTCCAGCCACAACAAGTATAATCTGTGAATCCAGAGGCAATGTGACACCAGTACCAAGTACACAGACAACCACAACACCCCCCAATAAATACAAACATATGTGATAGATGCATCCATGTATCCAAACCAGAGGTTGAGCTCCAACAACTCAGTACTGTCAACACTAGTCAGGAGGAGAAGGTAACCACATACACCACAAACCCAGTCCCACATAGACCTACCACAACTGTAAACCAAACACATAAACACAGACAAATATTCCTGGAGGCCTTAATTACAAACACACCACACCAACAGAAGCCTCCGAAGTAGATCACAAGCAACCACAACCTTCAAACATAGCACATGCAACAAATAGTATGCAAAGCTGGTGTGCCAAACAGTCACAGGCCTGAAGGAGAAACAACATGCCTGATACAGTTGTAATAGGTGTCTGTATAGGCAGACACACAGCTGTCCCACTCACCAGACTGAACAAGGGAAAGGGTAGAGTAAGCTGCTTGTAGGCTGCCACAAAATGCCACACAACACAAGTACGCAGGTCACCCCAAAACAAGCAGAAATATGATGCACTCAATGTCCATGCTGGTGCGAATTACCTGAGATGTACCTCCCTGGTCAACATCAAATGAGACATGGATGGTCCCTCCGAGTATGTACCCCAGGGTGGGATGACACTGGCTGTGTGCAACATCCAACCCTCACCAAGAATGATGCCACAGTACAAACACAAAATGCTCATGTTTAACAGCTGGCACAGTTACAGCTGTCAGTCCAAGAGGGTCTAATGTGTGTCTGCTTGAGATGTCAAGCATGACAAGCCATGCTGCTGTTACAGGGATGGCTGTCAGCTGTTACCCGTGTGGCCTTTGCCGCCTCCATAGAGCCGTATGTAGGCAAGGCCAAAAAGACTACCCACCACCCTAGAAAACATAAGTGGTAGGAAACATAAGGGTAATGCTGACCAATGCCAGATGTGTAAACTGCAATATGCATGCCCTTGAGGCACTTCCCATTATGGAGAACATTGATGTCTGTCCAGTGACAGAAGCCTGCTGCAAGCCTAGTGATAGCACACCAGCACT
Organism: Protopterus annectens; assembly: GCF_019279795.1. Taxonomy (NCBI): domain Eukaryota; kingdom Metazoa; phylum Chordata; order Ceratodontiformes; family Protopteridae; genus Protopterus; species Protopterus annectens. The sequence goes on from NC_056743.1 coordinate 1,363,615,442, forward strand.
ACTAGGTTATACCACAAATCATGTGTTATGGCACCAACACCTGCACCAAGACATCAAAGGAGGGGGAGTACCCATATGCAGCACAGACACCCATATTGCCAGGTAACTGACAATGCACAAAGCAGCGGACACCACCCATGTGCACATAACTGTAGTCAAAACTGCTGTACAGTCTGTAGCATGCGACAGACCACACTCTCACACACAAGAACTCCACCCAGACATCCAAAGACACTGGACAGTATGAATGTCCCACCAAATACCAGACAAGGTACACACAAAGTACCACATAGGTGTCAAACCATTATGTATGCAAGGAGTAATCAGGGACCTAGGGACACAGGTCGACATTAACCTGTCATGTGACAGCCACAATGCCAATGTGGCTATTAAGACTGTTGATACTGGACACCGTATCATGAAAGGATTCACATCAACATCAACAGAGGTCACTGTGCAGCTGTAGTGTTCCCTTATCAGACCCATAATCTAGTACGACTCATATGGGATGTACCGTACGTGACACCTGCAGCGGTTCAGAAGACCTCATAGTTACCCTACCACCAGGATAAAGGGTGTGAAATATATGTCATATGCTGCCTTGCTGTAGACACCCCAGCTGACTGCAGTCGCACACTGCCTACACAGAGGCATTGTATGTCTGTTGTACAAGGCCATGTCCAACACAGGAGTAATGGACATGCTACACCACAGGAAATCAAAGCCATTGGAGCTGTGAGAGTCACAGATGTCAACCTCAACACATAATGAAATAAGATGTGCTGGAGGGACAGATACATAACCCATAGGCTTCCCACACCCAGAAACAGGATCCCAATCCATGGTAGGCAGAGCCCCTCACTGACACCCCTCAACAGGAATATTGCCAAGTGGATGGATGACCGTACATGTATACTGGGGGTCCCCACTGTGTCACGACCAGACAGAGGCACAGTGAAGAACCTCATAAATGGCCATAATTGAACATAGCAAGGGGTGGCGAAAGACACACACACACTCTAGCTAGGCTTACTAATGGCCTAGGGTGTCTAGCCTACTATGAACCCATGAACCTATGAAGATACAAAACGTACAGGACACTAAGGATAATCACAAGGCTTACCCAACTGATGGTAGGAACCATGTTGGGCATCCACAGATATGCTCCGAATCACACAGATTACAAACATACCAAATACACACACATATTGCTAACATACAACCTGTCAGGTGCAGTGCAAACACCCCCCCCCCCCGAGTGCAAAATAGCTATCCCAGCAGATGGTCCCATGACATTGCAGATGCTGAGGTAACAGCCATCATCTGCAAAGCAGAACACACAGCAGCAAAGGTATGAGATGGTGTCCTGTGCTGAGGCCAACATTGACCCCAAGAATAATGGAATGCCAAATCACACTACTGGCCAATGTCAGCCTTACCACAGGATATGTACCCAAAGAGCAGTGTACAACAACAGTGGTCCATCACAACAAAGGTGTTGCCTGAATGGATACTCCAAACTACCACCCCAGGATCCTGACAAGCTTGTTCTGCACAGCTATGGAAAGGATCAGTATGTACCACAGACAGAAGGCTAATGTGGACCCACTGATACTGGACCCTACACACTGTGACTGTTGTAACTGCAGAACCGGCCCCTAAACATGTCTGACCCATTTGAAGCAGTCATTAAGGTCACTGACGAGGGCTATGTGGTCCACACAGCGTAGCTGGACCGTGCACATGCTTCTAGACAATACCGTACGTGTTCAGTATGGATATGTTCACCAGCTTAAATATACACCCCTATGTCAGTAGAGGGGTTGCAAAGCAGACCAAGGACAGAACTGACATGGTCAGACATGCTGCATCCATGTCAGACTACAAAACTGATATGAGTGGAATCCCACAAGGCCTGGCCTTGGCCCTTCCCGTTCTGTATACATGTCCCATAGGTATAGGCCAACATGGAAGGACTGTGACTGAGCATGTATGCAGAGGAGTACAAACAGCCCACCATATCCGACCCCCAGCTGACACAAGCAACCCACAAAAGGGCCACCAACAAACAGAAAACTGTAGCCATAGCCATGTCAGCAAGCTAATTGCAGAACTGTGTATAGACAACCACCGTGGATATACAGTAAGTGGCCACAAATTACCACACAGGTGTTAACCCATGAGGTACCTAACATGTAATGTGAGACCTGGGTACAAAAGGTGATAAATATCCTGCACTGGACAAACATGTGGCTGTAGTGTTCGCAGAAACATGTACCATATACCCACCCAAACATGAAGGCTGGCAGATGTAGATAAGGGGAACTCACTGTGGCTCTGCAGCCATCCTCCATCAGCATCACAACTGACTACAATAGCCCCTGTGGGATATACCGCAGCAGACACCTCCATCAACTGTAAAGTCCACAACAGTACCCCACCAGGAGTAGCAAAGAGCATGAACAGATGCATGTGTTGCTTGAGTAAACAAACTGCAGCCCCACACACCACCATCCTTCCCAGCTACAGGAAAGCTGTACCTGATGTATGAAGCCATGTCCAACCTGGAATGAATGAACATGCTGCACCTTGTACAATCTGAATGGCAGTGAGCTATGCACATGAGAGACCTGAACCCCAGCACTGACATACATAGGACAAGCTGTACAGAATGATCCATAACACAGAAGGCACCCCCACACTTCAGTAAACTCCTGGTACAGGTCAGCCAGAGAGT